>NC_056729.1:925392072-925407072 GCF_019279795.1 Protopterus annectens
ACCACTGGCAGGAGTAGAACATGCAATCATGTACACAATCACCTAACACTAAGCTACCAGAGATGTACCAACGGCAGGTGTGTATTGTTGACAGGTTAAAACACAAACGTTCAGAGTCAAGGAAACAGTATACACCGCCATGTACACAAAATATATATATATATATATATATATATATATATATATATATATATATATATAGAGATATATATATATATATATATATATATATATATATATCTATATAAAAAAGAGAGAGAGATAGATAGGTCATTGACATGTACACAACCATGGAGGTACAAATAGGATACTGCCAACTATCGAATGTTTCGCATACAGACATGCGTAATCACGAGGCTTAAAGACCAAAAGACCACAGTACCAGAACCGCGAGTAATATTAATATGTTAAGGGATTATCGCTGCCAGTGCTGCAGTCCAGGTAGGCACCGTGTTCAACTGTGTTTTTGATTGCTGTAGTCTGTGTAATTGTGTGTTGAGGGTGCTGTGTGCATTTCCATGGGACTGTAATGTATGTGTTTGTGTTAGCATCGTGTGTCTGTTAGTGCTAACTCAAAGGTAGATCATTACGATATGTGTGGTCTTAGCTGGCTGTAGGCATACGGTTACCACCTGTCCCACTTTAATTGGGACAGCCCCTCCCTGGGCAGTTGTGCCCTGACAAAAAATATTAAAAAGGGCAAATGTCCGAGATTGTAGGACATAATTATGTCCCATATATTATGTAATAGTTGCATTAAATAGTTATTTCTGTATCTAAAATATGTAAATGTTACATTAAACATAAGTAGCTAAAGTGCTACAAGAATAAGTATGTATTTAGGATAAAAGTACGTTCTATCCTGTGTACTGACCATGGGTATGTGTAGGCCTGTAAACACCGGTGTGTCCTGCAAATGTCCCACTATGGCCATTTGAAAAGGTGGCAACCCATGCCAAAGAGGTTCAGTCACCAACACAACTGCAATGAGTGCAAATATCTGTGACAGAAATACACGAGACAGCTGTCATTTAGTAACATTCCCTTACATATCTATGTATTTCCAGAGGTACTGAATTATCAACCTCACCTGCATGCTATATAGCAACCAATTAACAATAGCTCAATGTATAAGCCCGCAACAACCATAGTTTTAGTCTACTAAATGATAGGTCTTCAATTAGGGAAGGTGCCCACATACATGTATGGAATACGTAGAAATGCAGTCCCTACAAACCTGTATATGCTATGTACACCCACCTACATCTCCCCCACACCCGAAACAACTGCAATACAGACTGTAATAACATCACAAACATCCACTCACTCAATTACATCTACAGAAGCATTAACATATCTTGTGAGAGACACATTTGTAATGGTGCCATGTGAAATCGTAGCTGTTGTATAATGGAACAGACGGTGATGTTACAGGTTTTGCTTGCAACAGTCCCTTATCAGATGGTGGAGATAATAGGTACACTCAACATGTAGAACCACATACTCTAGCAGTCACACACAATCCACGGGGGACATGAATTCAAAATATCCGTGTCTCTCCAAATAGCAGCTGCAATTCCTCACAACAAAACACATACAGGCCATCTCCCCGAAGGTAGGGCAAAAGGGCAACGCCCAAGTGGAGAATTCAATTATACTCCACTGTTGCCGCATAATTGGCAAATGGAGTAGCTGCACAGCTGATGTGCATGTAATAATTTACTCAGGAACACCAACTGACGGCAGGATACCACGTTACAGGTATCTACATATACAAGGATGCCTTGCCATAAATTCAAACCGTATGCTCATACCATGGAATCATTTAAATAGTAAAAGGTGCAAGAGATATTTACGAAGACTCTGAATGTTAACAAGGTGTGTAGAACACTCAGTATGTTAGTGTATGCAGAGCCTGTTTTGTATTAAAGTGTACGCAATGCATAAAGTGGGAAAAGGTATTATGTAGTGATGTCTTGTTGAGCATAGTAATGCTTGCAGAAATTGTGTGTCCCGCTGTGGGCCACAAGGTAAACCTCTTATACACCACAAGGGATGCTACATGAGGGCTTTAAACACAACAATTCCACTCCACCTGCCTTCAGTGGTAGGGTTTGTCCAACAAGTACATGCCAAAGCAGGGGATAGTATATGTTGATATACTGTCACAGTAGGCATGTGTATGGGCATATAACGAGAATAACATGCCTAAGGTGGTCCTGCTGTGCAAGTATGCTTTGCATTATGGGATGTTTAAAATGTGTAATGTACAATACTGTAGGTAGATATGTCAGATATATTTTACACAGCATAACTGTTATATCATGCAAACAAAAGGTATGTCTATTGGCATGTACAATACACAATAAACAGGATACATATGGTTTGTAGTCATGGGACACTAACAGCATGATAGCCAATTGAAATGGAAGAGCTACTCAATTATCCATACACAAAGGACATGCAATAGCTTCACAGGTTCATAGATAGGTACTATGCTGTCCGGCCAAGTCCATGTGTAAGCACAACTACAGTGTTTTCACTGGCAGCACCTCCCTAGGGTAGTGTCCTGTGTCTGAACGGCAGAGCCATGGGTTACCTGCACCTGTGTACAGTACAGCCACTGCAGTGATCCCTGGCGTACATGTCTGTCTCCCATTCTCCCATCCACCCATCGAGGTATCTCATTAAGAGTGCTAGTGAGTGTCCCTGCTTGATGTACATAGGAATCATGTTCCAAAGCATGGTGAGCATCTGGTTCAGGAATGTATCCCTCAAGCAAGTCCCACTCATCGTTGCGTTTGTGTACATATCCATGAGCATGCTGCCCTCAGTAGCTTTTGCTTATGTTGCTTATATGCTTATGTTGCTTATGTGGAGTATATCCATCAATATTGTTGTGGACATGGGCCCTGTAAGTTCAGCAGAGGTCACCCCTGAGTATGCAGTATGCAAATGTGTACAGTTGTGGTGTCTGTAGATGTGCTGCATACGTCATCCTTCGGAGGTCAATAATCCTCATGGTGTCTTAATGTTGTGGTATGTAAAGCCGTTGCTGATCTGTAAGGTACACCCCAAAAAGGGTGCTGTACCCTTGAACGTGCGTCATACATCAGGAGTATAGAGGTACAACGGGTGCCTTTGTTCCAGCTACAAACCCATTACAGATGAGGGTGGCTACGTAGAAGGATATCCATGCCACATTGGCAATATGGTTATCAAAGGAGTGGCTGCTATATACATGTGTACTAAGATCCCATATAATGTCACATGTATGTAGGGGACTACCACCTATGTGATAGTCAGTGGGTGATTGGTGTAATCCAAAGGGGATGTCTATGCACCTTGTGTCATGCAGCTTGAGGCCATGTTATCGACACTAGGTATCCACAGTGACACCCTTATGGAGGGTGTCTGTATCAGCTGGTGGATCAATCATGGCTCCTTGTTTGCAGTCGTCTGGAAACCTATTCAGGGAAAGTCCCTCTGTGCTAGCCTGTTCCTCAAGGAAGCATATACCAAACAGGAGGGGCCCTATGACAGAGGACTGTGGTACGCCAAGTGTAACAGAATTACAGAAGGTACTACAGTATGCTACCTTCATTGTGTGGGTCCTGTCCATGAGCCACTTTGCATAACATCTCAAGACATAGGGGTCGATGTGCAGGTGGATATGTATGTTGTCAACACCAGAATGGAGAACGGTGCTGAAAGCCAATGAGAGGACAATGTAGGCTGTGTGGACCCCCTTACCGTCAACAACCCTGGTAACGGTATCAAAGGAGTCCACCAGGTGTAGGAGCCATGGTCTGGCCCTAACAAATCCAACCTGGGTGGCATCAAAGGTCTGGAGCCCACCAATGTCTCTGTGAAGGACTTGCATGATTATGTGCCCCATAGCCTTGCAGAACAGTCCAGTCAGGCGTATAGGGCAATAGTCCCTCTGGTTCATTGTGGCGCCACCTGTATGGAGTGCGATAGCTGTTGCTCTGTGCCATTCAGGGGCCACAATGTCCGATACAAGGCTATTAGTGAATCTGGTGGCCAAGTGTGGAGCCATGTCATTCTGAGGTTTGTGTAAGTCACAGCCTGGGATGTTGGACAGTCACATGGTGTCTGTGTTCCAGGCCTTAGAGTGCAGGTTGGAACTGCTTAGTTGTGACCGCAGGGACTCTGCATTGTTCCTTTATAGATTCTGGCCCTGTAGGGAGTGAGAGGGTGTAAAGTTAGCATTGAACCTATCTGCCAGGATGTTGCCAATATCAGTCGGTTCTGTAATGTTCCTGCCTAACCGTCGTATGTCAGAGCAGATGTGGGTATTGCCATAGGAGTACTGACGTACCTCCATAATGCTTTGTGGTAGTCCTTGGAATGTGTCACAGTAATGTTTATATAGCTAGCTTTAGAGGATGTGATAAGGGATCCTGGATTCCTACTGAGGCTGACCAGTAAGCTACCCCACCCATGGGACTGTACTCTACTTTGCAACAGCCTCCACCTTGTTGTACATTATGTCCATGGAACTGGACCCCCAGAATGGCGTCCGTTATCTGGTGGGTACCATCATGGCTGTTTGGGATAGCATGATCCATGCAGTTGTGTAGGTGCTAATGAAGTGCACTGGTGTATGTTTCAGCGTTTGTAAGTACATTGTCCATCTGCACGGGTGTCATGACGTTTACTACCACCGTCATAAGACATCTGAAGTAGGCCTTGTAGAAATCTTGTACTGTGTATTCCGTGAAGAGTGTGGTGCCGGGATGCGGATAACAAGGGTGATTAACCTATGTTCAGAAACTACCAACGAGGGGATAACCCCAGGTGTGGAACACCAGTCACATGCTGGCAATGTCCATGTCTAGGATATTGTTGGCCTTGGTGGTGTGTATGGGTTGATCCAGCCGAGTGGAGGTTATGAATCCCAGAAAGCGTTGGCCTGATGTGTTGGTACATGAGTAGGTATACCAGTTAAGTGTGGGGTAGTGTCAGTCTCACATCAGTAGTTCCTGTCTGAACCCTACTGTCCAGTACACCAGGAAATGAGGACCAGTAACTATGGGGTATGGTGTGGAATCCGTAGCAAGTTATAATGTGTATAGCAGTTCTGGCCACGGTTAATTGCACGTGGATCACCTCTGATGCATTGTGCCAAGTAACCAGCCTGGAAGTGTGTACATCCTTGTGAAATATGGACACCTCCGCTGTGGGTATTTCGGTCCTGGTTACATGACCGAAAGGTGTGGTCTGCGTATAACCTGTCAGTGCAGGTGTGCTCTCCGGAGCCTAGAGGCAGGTCCCAGTCACTGCAGAGATATGGAAGTGGTCCATTATAAGGAGTGCCTCGCCTGACTGCATTAGAGATGAAGACGTCAAGCACTGAGTAACATTACCCCAGGTTTTGCTTGCCTGTTCCTGTTCTGGTGGTGAATATGTTTATTGGAAACTGCCCAAGACAGGCAGTATGGGAGCAGCAAGAGCCTTACATGTTATCTGTAATCCCAGGGCCAACAGGTGGAGGTTATCTGTGCCAAAGCACCGTGTTTTGTTGACCATGTCATTCAAAGCAGACAGATACTGGATGCTTGTGGAATGACAGCAGAAGCATAGGCAACTGGTGAAGTGAAACATTCAGTCATTGTACAGTGGTATCAGTCTGGATGAATGCTTCTCAGGGTTTGGGCGATACCTTCTGGGCTACGGAGAGCTATTGCATGTCCCTGTACATGTAGTCCAGGATGTTACATCTCAGGGCAATCACACTAACATGGAGAATGACAGTCAAATTGTACCTGGTGAGGTGTGGCATGGGTGCATAGGTTATGTTGCGGATCCTGTTACCCGACAGCCAGATGTAAGTGACTATCGCCTTGTGTAGCCTGCTGAGTGGGACATCAGTGTGACCGCCTACAGAGTCACCTATGACTGGTGTGTTGGGTATGTTATAACACCCTACTGGCTGTAGTTGATGGGCACACGAGTCTGTGGGCTATAAGCAATTGGTGTTGTGTTTGGTGATGGGGGCTGCCTCTGTTGCCTACACAGAGTATGGAGAGGTTCTGCAAATGTCGTAGTCATACTATGTGTGGCCTGTGGTGGTGGATATCTAGTGAAACTATGTGATGAGTGGGGTGTGTTGCAAATGTTGAACGTCCCCACATGAATGTCAGGTTCAGTCTGGGTTGGAGAGAGCATTACCCCCAGCATGGCTACATATGTGCATCTCCCACAGGCTGTAGTGTCGTATGTTGGGAGGTGAGCATTGACTGTGTACATGAGACAATTGCTCTATTGCCTCGTTTGCCATATTCATCACATAGACAGGTAATAACACTGGTAAGTGACACTTGGTTGAATATACAGGCATGTCCAAGTCTCACAAGATATGTGAGGTACGTGTGTACAACAGCTGTTGTATTGTAAACAAGCTGGAAATGTAAGGACAGTGTACTTGTAGGAAATGAGTTGGAATGGGTGCTATAGTAATTAGTAGCTCATGAAGTGCTTACATGTTCTGAACAAGTACTGAGCATGAATATGCAATAAAGATAGGGTGTTGGATAATATAAACCCACTGCAACCCACAAGTGGAAATACCAGTCATAATTGGAGGCACTGCACTATTTCCCTGAGTATGGTCTGCAAGTCTATGAACCTTTATCAACGCAGATGTTAGCAGTACAGATGTAGATGACAGTACGGATGATTTCACACTGCATAGCATACCTGTGACAGGTCATAGGACATAATCACCCATACGGTGTTCCAGCTACACTGAGTATACTAGATGTACCTTTGTATGTCACAGGAGTGTTCTACCAGTGGCCTGTTGACAGAAGCAACACTAGAAAAGGTGCGAGTGACGTGTGCATATCACACCAGTGGCAGCTACAGTAAAACAGGGTTAATGTTTTGTACTCCCCCCTCATTGTAGCCCATACCACACAGACAAATGTGAGGCATCTGCGTATGCAAGGATGTGAATGACCATGACCTAGGAGCAATAGCTGTCTCAGTGTTGTGGACAACATACAGAATGGGCTTTGTGGGTGAGGTGTGTGACATATGTGCACAATCTGACAGCTGCTAATAGCATTGTCACTGCTAGGTGAATAACCCTGTACCCATTAACTACCACCTAGGCAGCGGTCAACATTATGGACACTAAGGGATGGTGCTCTGGTGGTGGCAAAATGGCTGTCTGATACAGCTAGAAAACCTTGCCCGTACATGCTATAGTTGATAACCATCCATGCGAAAAACGTCCAGCTAGCCATTGTCCCATGTGTATCACATGTGCAACACAGGCGATACGTGGCAGGATATTGAACTGCTGTACAGTGCCGTGTAGATGTATATGGTAAACACATGCATGTAAAGGTTTCCATACGCATGTCTGCATTGTCACTGTTCATGTCCATTAAGGCAGTGTATCTGTTGATATGTGACATACACAGCATCAAGGTCAACAGCATTACTGTGGACACATCCAGGCATGTGCTGATAGGTAAGAAGGTAAGAATACCAATACAGGCAAACAGACATGCCCGCATCAAGACAGCATTCATATGGAGTATGAGCAATGTAATGAGGTGACACATATATGGTGATGATATCCAATGCACAACGAGTTACATGTGTGTGACAAAAACATGTCAGTGTCATGACGATAACTGTTCATATGTACTAGATTTAATACAAATGTATGTGCAGCTGTATCTTTGTACATCTCTGTGATACCGTGACCTGTCTCCATCATTATGTCTTCCAGATAATGCCTCGTTCACACCTGCCAGCGTATAGCTGCCTGGAGGATGATGCCCTCATATCGTACCCCCATGATAACTATGAGGTGTTGTTCAGCCATGTGCCACAGCATGCCCAGCAGTGTGACGACCTGTGTCAGGAACTTTGCAGGAGGGTTAATGATGTGGGTGGCCATAACCGCACCTACCAGCAGGTGCGCAGACACTGCATGGACCTGATATGACATGCGAAACAGTGTGCCAATACAATCGCCAGGGAACAAGGTAGAACAAGTGGTGGGCCACCAACCCAGCCCCCACTCACACCTACCGCGGAGCTACTGGCCAGCCTGGGGACACCCTCAGAACAGCATCCACAAACACTAGCTGCCATCTTGGAGGTGGGTGTCTCCCAACCACAGAGCCTGGAGTTGCCTGGTAAGTCACTACTGCACATAGAACTATTATATCCCATTTAGCTGCATGTGTCACTGTACAATATGTAATGTAACATCATATGCAAGGTATGTTTACACACATGCCGCATACTATAGTATGCTACCCTGTGTATGCACACATGTGCATACTATATGCTATTGTACAGGCGAATATGTTAACATGCACAGTGCACCCTGTAGCTGTCATACAGTCATGGATAATGTTAAAACTGCTGTGTCACCCCTATACAGGTATCTCTGGCGTGCCGCACAGACAGTCTGTTGCAGGTGAGACCATCAGGCATGTTAATGCATAGATCTATTCGCCATGTGGCCAGTTAACACATGTACACAATGTATGGTCCAGTTACGATATTCAGGTCGCATCTGTCAATCACACTGGCTACCCATGTGCAATATATACAAACTAAATGAAACACCGACATGAAACCTCAGTATCTGTCATTGCTAGATGTGTGGACAGCTGTACATACAACAGTGGAGGTGTTCAATGTAGGAATATGTACTATACATTGGAACACGTGTGGTATGCAAACAGTACCACACAGTGAGCTGGGATATGGGCAGCCCACAGATTCACCATTGTGGAATATGCCCCTGCAATGGGTGCACACATTGTGATGTGCCATCTGACATGTCCCAGACATGTAGCGTTCTGGCTGCAATATTGTCTCACTATCCCATAATACATACCCTACATACCAAAACATACAACCCTTTGTCTAAATAACCCTGTGGACAGTGATGTATCTAACATCTGTGGGTGCATGTCATATGGGACAACACAGACATGTGAGATAGACGGCCATCACAAACATTTGGCCAACACATGTTCACACATGGCCATGGGGGATGGCCAGAGACATGTAGCAACACACAGTAGATGTGATGTGTATACACCCTGTTGCACATTGTCCACACATGCTCCAACTATAGCCTTTGTTGAATGGTTATATAGTTGATGTGGAACACTGGACATCCTAAAAGCCTGTGCACAGCTTGTGGAGGTGTCACTTAACTCTACCATATAAGACGTGTTGAACATCATAACTGTGTCATAGCATGACAGTAGTCACCTGTACAGCTTCCACAGACAGACACCACATCAGGCCACAGATACCGTACATTTCCCTCACTGCTGTCGGACATCACTGTCAACCGTGCACCTCGTGTGTGTGGTACATAAATGTTATGTGGGATATGGTGTATTGACAAGTCTGCCATGTGTGGACACAGTTGCCAGGCAGCTAAGACATTTTAGTAGTTGTGCAGGGGTGTCATCCGTAAGTCTTCTAGTGACCTGTCACATGACACAGCATGGTTTAGTGTGTATACACCTCAGCAACGTAGGTCACAATCCACAGTAGTTATGTAATGTGTATGCATGCAGTTATGGCTATGCACTGTGTGTGTATTCCACACTGTATAGCAATATAGACGCCTCATGATGCCATGCAATGGCACACTGTCTGTACATCGCACTGTATAGCAATGTAGATGCCTCATACTACCCTTCAATGCTCATGCACATCTGCTAAAAGTGCATTCTATCTGTAGGGCATACAGACAACACTGCAATGCGATATCCATTACACCGCTGTACATGTTTCAGGACATCATTGTGCCAGACATGTATGCATGTCAATGCACACCAGCAGATTACATGTCATACTACATGTTAAATGTCAAAGTCACATCAGCTAGGTGTACTGTTAACCTGGTCCACATGGTGTATCACAGGGATGCATGCTTACTACCATGATTGTGTGAACTGCATGGCTTCTGATATGACACCTGCTTGCTGTTGTGTGCAACCCAGGGATGTATGCTAACTAATACTATTAATGTCTGCGCTGCATGCAGTCTGTCAAATCACATGCATGGTCTTGTCTCTGTGCATCTCTGTGCGTATTGTAGAGTCTTTCTTTGCATTCACAGGTGATGTAGGTGCGTTACTCTCCTGCGGTCCATCTGATGTTATGTCCCCACAGACTCTAGCAGTGATGAACATATGCATGAGGTACAGGCAGGGTTGTCAGGGTCTGAATCTGTGCCAATGGTTGCAATCCCAGCTATGTCCCCCTCTTCCCCGCACACTGTTCTCATGCCAACACATATCCCATCACCAATACCCCATCACCAGTGGCCATAGAGGAAGGACAGTCAGCGTGTTAGCTTGGAACAGGAATGTGGTGGCTACAGAAGGTGTGTCTTCACACCATGGTGTCAGTGTAATGACTGCAGATGTGCCACACAAGCATGTGGCCAGTGCTGCTCATAGGAGGACCTCTGGCAGACATGCACCTGCAGGACAGAGCGCAGCAGCTGGTCACCAGATGCATGTTTCAGACTGTAATGGCAGCACAGGCATGTACTGAATGACAGAACAGAGAAGGGTAGAGGCTTCAGAGGGCTGCTATCCATTCTTTAAATGACATCTAGGCATTGGATTGCCGATGTTCTGGACAAGTGATTGGGTGACATGGTTGGAATCTTTGACCATGGCATGGCAATCCGCGAGTGTGAGCAGTCTGTGCTGGAACATCTGATAGGAGTGAGGCATAGGCCATGTGGACGTAGGCCAGCTACACCACCTGGTGCAGGTCAACATGAACAAGCTACCTCACATGCCTGCTCCCACAGTGTCAGTAGCAGTGCAGCTGGTGCTGTCTACACCAGGACACAGCAGGCCACATGGACATGGCCCTGGATGTTCCCAGCGGGGACACAGTTCCAGTGGACATGTGTCATCGGACCATAGCCAAATCTGTACCTCTGCCTGGTAGTGCCCGTACAAACCCTGGCAGGCACAGGTCACGTGGCCATGGCCGGACAGAGTGAGCTGTACATTCCTGGTCTGTACAATCTGGATCCATCAATAGTACCCCTGTGTAGGCCGGACACATGGCAGAACTGTGTGCACAATACATATACTCACAGCACAAACATCTGTAGGGCACCACAACACCCACATGCATAACAACCATACATGTCCAATCAGATCACCGGCCCGAACCCACTCACATGATGTCATCCACTGGTGCAGCCTATGCCCCTGGCAAATATCATCACCCTGTGCATATGATGATGCCTGTGCCGCATCCCTGTCATCCACACCACTGTTGCAGGGACATGCTCATATGGTCTGATGCACAGGGTGAACAGAATAGTGAGATAAGTGTATATTACATTTGTTGTGTACTGTTGACACGCACCAGACATACCATGTAGTACAGGTTTAGAATGCAATGTTATATGTTCACAGTATGTGTCTTGGTAACAGTAACAGCATGTTGGTAATTATGCCCTGCTTCCCTCCTTAAGGTCTAATTGCATGTGCCAATAAGAAGCAGTGTTTGCAGTTTCCCATGTGTAAATGTGGAGTACTCACAGGCATGTATGGCAATACCATCATGCTATACGTAGCCTCAACCTCACTGTTAGAAAGGCTACCATTCCACCGATGTCCACACGTCTACTGATACAAAAGCATGTGAGCTGTTTAATAGGCTATAGTGGCTAGAGATGCGACATCCATACCGGGTCACATCACAGGTACAGTGACATGGTGCAGGGGGTTTACACAGCAGTCTGGCTGATGTCAAGGTTAGAGGCCAGTTGACAGCATGAGGCCTCACTGTGTAGCAGTAATACACTGTCACATTACAGGATGAGAACATGCACAGACATACACAAACACACAGTAACATGCCCACACTCACGGGGTCAATGACACTATGACACACACTCTATAATGTTGAGGTGAGGACCCCTGCCTATGTGGTAATCCACATGATGCAACACAGAGAATGAACATGTAAGGCTGAGACAGACGGCATCAACAGGGTAGTAGACTGCATCACCATGAGGGGTTAGGGATCTTGTCCGTTCTGTATGGTAGCATACACCCTCACTCCATGCACCAGACAGCCATACACACGCACTGTGGAGTCCACAAATGTCACTCACATACAGATAGCTGACATTGTGATACACACACCACCCCTGCCTACATCTTGCTGTCTACAGTGCACCTGCCTAGGTCTTGCTTTCTACACTGCAGTACTTGCAGATCTCTACAACAGTGTACAGGGGTGTGTAACAATTGGGATGTATTCCCCACCATATGTGGCATATATGGTCACACAAGCAAGCACACATGGCAGTACTGTGAATCATACACCTGCTATATGATGATACGTCTGACATGCAGCAGTATTGTCCGCAGTACTGTCCGCATTATGTGTACCAACGTTACCTACGGCAATTGTGCTGCTATATGCACATGGGAGGACGCAAGTGTTACAGGTGTCAAGTGATTTACAGTCAATAATACCCTGACCATTGTGTAGGTTGTATGTTTACACCTTCAAGTAACCGTAACATAGCATACTGTTTGCACATGTCATGTTAGGACAGCTTGTGACACACCTGTGAGCTGTCTTCAAACATCCATCTGCAAAAGTGGACCACTTTATGCACACACATCCATCCATACCTGATGTACATCCTACCATGCTGTCAGTATTTCACCATATACAGGTGAAAATGTTGGGGCTGCATTGCAACTGCATGTTGTAGTTACACACAGATGAACTGCATACATCAGCTACTGCACATGCATGGTAGCTGAATGCACACCACTACATGTACATGTATGTTGGTCCTATATTCCTGTCATGTAGCCATGTTTGTATGCATTGCAATTGGTGGACATGTGTGATGACATACATGACACATTGACAGTTGTATGATATGATGGTTGGCATGGGCAATTAGTACAGAGGGAACGTTACCTCAGTCAACATTGCTACCTTATGTACTGTTAGCATTCAACAGCCATGGACCTACCTTCCATGTGCAAGTGTGTGATTGTTATAGCCACTTGTCTACACGAAGGACAGCAAAAGCTATGCTATGAACGTGTGTGTGTGTGTGTGTGTGTGTGTGTGTGTGTGTGTGTGTGTGTGTGTGTGTGTGTGTGTGTCATGTGCATATCCACGGCAGTTACATGTCACATCCAAACATGAGTGTTTTTTGGTGTACAGCAACAGTCATCTGTTACAGCTGTATAAGACCCAAGGCCCCTGTTATGTGTAGAGCCGACCTGATTATGAACAGTGGTATCACTGCATTGCATAACACGATGGAACCCTGTCAGTACATGTGTAGTCTGCACAGTTGCTGTACACCTATGTACAGTCCACTGGTCATGGGTAACATGGTGTAGTAATGTATGGATGTGTTGCTAGTCCAAGGACATGGTGATGTCCGAGGGTTACATAGTAGAATGCGGCATTTACCACTGTGATCTGCACCCGAGACATCTGTGATGGCTCTTGTGTGTACTGGTCAGTACATGCGAGTGGCCTTCATGTATGTGGGGACATAACACCTGGAGCGGTCCATCACGGTCTTATGGCCCACATGTCTGTATCAGAGGTATACGGTGGTAGTGCTATTGTGCACAACTGTGCCATATGCCAGGTGCTCCTCACTGCAGAGATATCCGTATTCCCCATTGTTGGATCTGGATCGTCAGCTGTGATTACGAATGCTACACATATAGCACTGATGACCGGTGTCAGACATATGTAGTGCAGCATTCATGGTAACAATGATCACTATCGACACACTGTGCCCTTCAGTGTTTAGAATCAGTGTGCATACAAGACAGCCCTTCACTACTATTAATAAGTGTGTGAGCATGCCCAGTATGTCGTTGTGTAGATGGACACGCTGTACATTCCAAACGGATGTGTGCTACTAAGCGTGTGAGCATGCCCAGTGACACCTTGTGTCGGTTATGTGCCTCTGGGCATGAGCACTGAAATCCTGTATAGCGATAGTGGTCATCCAGGCAGATGTCTATACCCCACGTCAGGATGGATTCCTACATTGAACACACTGGTTGACTGTCTTGAAGGGTGTACTGTCTGTGGCGCATCTCGTATCTATGTAGTGTTGTAATAGTGCTCCATAGATAGGCAGTTGTCCCGCTCACACCACTGCCATGTGTTTGTCTCCATCTACCTTGGGATAAGCTTTTAGACTGCTCACTCTCCATACATTCCCTAATGGCGTCTTTGCCTTTGCTGATGTCATCCACCTAGAAGTATGCCTCTGGGAGTGCTGTGTTCCAGTAATCTCGGTAGCGCATTCTGTAACTGCGTAATGCTGTAGTGTGATAAGGTAGTTAGGTGTATGTTCAACTCCCAGCCCTGCCCAGTGTGTGTGTGTGTGTGTGTGTGTGTGTGTGTGTGTTTCCAGCTGCCTGGGGACAGAGTAATGCTTTTAGACTGCTCACTCTCCATACATTCCCTATCGGCGTCTTTGCTGATGTCATCTACCTAGAAGTATGCCTCTGGGAGTGCTGTGGGTTTACTATTAAAATGTCGAACGGCACTACGTCGACTTTATAGTCTAACACGGAAGTTCGAAAATAGTAATGTCGATGTCAAAAAATCAATCTATGAATGGTTTTAACATGGGTAGAGGTAGGTGTTCAGTATTATTCTGAACTACAAACATCTCTCCTACCTTGACCCATGTTAAAACACAGTCCTAGATTTTTTTTGTCAGCGACATCACTATTTTCAAACTTCCGTGTAAGACTATAGTAAAGTCGACGTAGTGCCGTTTGACATTTTAATAGTAAACCGTGCTGTGTTCCAGTAAACTCGGTAGCGCATTCTGTAACTGCAAAATGCTATAGTGTAATAAGGTAGTTTAGGGGTATCCAAAAGTAAAAGCACCAACAAAATAATCCACAAAGGTGTCCGGCACTATGAAGGTTATCC
>NC_056729.1:925412072-925419572 GCF_019279795.1 Protopterus annectens
TGCAGGGGAAAGTACTGATTATGCCAAGTCAGCTCGCATTGCCAATAGCACAACCAGTTGTGTACTTGCTTTTGATGTAGAAGATTGTTGGTTCTACTACCATAAGGGGTGAATGCTGCCGTACTGAAAGTTAAGATACTAACTATGAGCCTATCATCACAGTTTGCCATCCATTTCCTATTGCAATATTACTAGCTTATTTTGAATGTAATTTAGGCAATTTATTCCTCAGGGGCATCCAACACTATTTTTCAATGAAACCATGAAATATAAAGGTGATTGCTAGCAGCAACCTCTTCATTACAGATTTAACGTGGAATTATTTAGATGACTTTTCTACTACTTCAGAGATTGTGCATATTTACTGATAATGGTGGACTGTAGAATTGTGCATATTTACTGATAATAGTTGACTGTAGAAGTTTGAGTAGACTTTTATGATGGAAATTTTCTGAAATAGGCAGTTTCGTCATAGGTGCATGCTTTTTGTTTCATTGTTTACTGGAAAAATGTTCAAAGCAATAGGAAGGTGTATCAAAGAGCACATGTATGTTTCATATGCAAGGGGCCTATGATTTGAAAACAGCCCAGAATTAATCTTTATCTGCCACGGGTAAAATGTATTTTCTTTGAATGTGGGTTTCAATGTTTCAATGAATGTGAGTTTCAATGGCAGAGAAGTTTTAATGCCAAGTTTGTTTAGCAGATGTCTTAGTGTTAGTGCTGTAAAATGCAAAATAAAACTTTCAAATGAAGTTCAAATCATCATAGAAGTAAATCAGTATGCACATTAGTGTTTATGGTAAATGGAGTGAAATAGCCAAGTAATGGATCATTGGAATGTCTGCAGGGGGAGGCTCCGTTCGACCATGGTGTTGTGAGGGGGAAGGGCAGCAAACTTAGGCAGCCCCAGCTGAACCATACCTCCCAACTGTCCAGATTTTCAAAGAATTGCTTTTTTGCTTCTTATTTTTGGTTTGTTCCTCATAAAATGTGGTTTTCTGGCAAATCATTTAGGAATTAAGTCACTAATGACGCACTGAGTTTCAGACTTCATAACCTTCAGAAAAATGCATGCTAAAGAAAGACCTGTTCTATCAACTGTCTCAGTTTATACAAGAGCAATTTTTATTACTGTTTATATGTTCCCCCAATATATTTGGCCTTGTCCAGATTTATTGCATTAACAGGTTGAGAGGTACATGCAAATAAATTGCTTTATAGAATTAGGTATAGCCAAACCTCTCAACTGTCCCCGATTTTGGCTCAAAATGTTGCCCTTCCCCTAATGATCCCTCCGCAAAATAGAAATTTTGGAAGAAAACATGGAGGGTTTATAATTAAGAAATAACTAATAATCTGTTAGATTACTTTTATTTCAGAAATGCATTTTGTCAGCTGCTCAAGTTAGCAGTACTAATATTAAAGTGTCCCTTTCTTTGACAGGTTCCCAGCTGTATTGTGCTGCTATTTTACATTTTTACATCACATTTTTGGTCCATTTTTCATGAAATTGTGTTTTTTGGCAAATTAGTGACAAATCATTAAAGACTGAAGTTAGAAAATAATGACAGACATTTGAGTTTCAGATTTCATACCATTCAGAAAATTCATACTAATGCAAGACCTCTATTATCTTTCTAAGTTTATAAGAGCAATATTTTAAAAATTGCCCTTATTTTGGGGCCTTTGTCCCATTTCTTTGTATGGCTTTGTCCAGATTTCTTACTCTGAGGTTGAGAGGTATGACAAATGTGTCAGGGCCATCACAAGTCAGCCAGACACATTTCAAACTGTGACATACTTGTTGCACCTCACTCCATGTAGTGACTCTGGATGTGTCGAAGCAAGGCAAGGAGTAGTTATGCAGTGTAAATGTGCAGAGAATCCTACCCATCCAAGGTAGACACAAGTACTAGAGTGGCTTTTCATCTGTCCTTGATTTTTACAGAATGGTCTGGTTTCTGTCATTTTTTGTACTGTTGATTTATGCTCATTACTCAAAGTGCATGTTGCTCTATGTCAGGGGTGAAGCTAGGATTTTCAAATTTGTACTCACAGCTCTCAAACTGCTACCCTCCTCCCCAGCCAAGCTACGGCCATTCTCGTAATTCACAGTTCGCTCTTTTAGTGTTGATGAAGAGGCATTCGCTGTAATGCCTCTTCAGTAATATAATTTAGATTCACTCAAACTCGGTTCCTTGACTTGAAAATGAATCTGAAAGTCAGTTCTTTGAAAAATGCAGCAAGGTAGTTGGGGTAGAGGATTCATGCTTTTGTTTTCTGTAACTAAGGTACAGGTTTTGAGCTTGAGTAAATTATTAACTACCTGCTACCCCTAACTAGGGTGTTTCATTCACATACACACCCCAACCTACTTCTTAGTGCAAGAAATATGGACAAAGCCTAAAATAAACAGGGACAGATATTAACTAATTCTCTCGTGAACTTAGAAAGTTGCTAGAATAACAGGATTTGTGCTAGTATGAATTTTTCTAAAGGACATGAAGTCTGAAACTCAAGTCTTCGATGATTTTCTAGAAAATCACAAAATTTATGAGGAACAGAAAAAATATGGGGCAAAAATCTGGACATTCTGCAAAATATGGAGAGTTGAGAGGTATGCTACCTACCACACACACACACACACAAAACCTCTTACAGCAACAAACCCATAAATAAAAATGAAGCAAAGGCCCAAAAATAAGGACTTTTTTTTTTTAAATATTGCTCTTATAAACTTAGAAAATAATAGAATAGTAGCAGGTCTTGCATTAGTATGGATTTTCTGAAAGGTATGAAATCTGAAACTCAAATGTCTGCCATTATTTTCTAACTTCAATCTTTAATGATTTGCTACTAATTTGCCAGAAAAACAGTTTTATGAAAAACGCTCCAAAAATGTGATGCAAAAATATAAAATTGCCACACAATACAGCTGGGAACCTGTTAAAGAAGGGACACCATTTTAATATGAGCACTGTTAACTTGAGCAGCTGACAAAATTAGAGAATCTACATGCATTTCTGAAATAAAAGTAATGTACAACTCTGATCATTACAGTTATTTATAATTGTAAACCCTCACCGTTTTCTTCCAAAATTGCTATTTTGCGGATAGATTATTAGGGGGAGAGCAACATTTTGAGCCAAAATTGGGGACAATTGAGAGGTTTGGATATTCCTAATTCTATAAAGCGATTTATTTGCACATACCTCTCAACCTCTTAATGCAGGAAATCTGGACAAGGCCAAATATATTGGGGGAACATACAAACAGTACTAAAAATTGATCTTGTATAAACATAAGACAGTTGAAAGAATAACAGGTCTTGCTTTAGAATGCATTTTTCTGAAGATTGTGACGTCTGAAACTTAATGTCGGTCATTATTTAGTGACTTCATTCCTAAATGATTTTCCAGAAAAGTTTTATTTTGCATTTTACAGCACGAACACCAATAAATATCTGCTAAACAAAGCAATGTAGTCTCACAATGAAACTAGACTTAGCATTAAAACTTCTCTGCCCTTGAAACAGCATTGAAACCCACATTCAAAGAAAATACATTTTGCCAGTGGCAGATAAAGATGAACTTTGGGCTGTTTTCAAATCATAGGCCCCTTGCACATGAAACATACAATCAGGAAGGTGTATCAAATAGCACGTGTATTAAATTATATTCCTTGTACAAGACAGAATAGTTGTTGGACAGCGTTTTCAATTTATTGGTTTGAACATTTTTCCAGTAAACAATGAAACAAAACGCATGCACCAATAATGACAAAACAGCCCAATTCATAACATTTCCATCATAAGTCTACTCAAACTTCTACAGTACACCATTATCAGTAAATATGCACAATCTCTGAACTAGTAAAAGCCATCTACATAAGTCCACATTAAAGAAATCTGTAACTAATGAAGATGCTGCTGCTAGCAAACAACTTTATATTTCATGGTTTCATCTACAAATAAAGTGCCTGTTGCTATTGCCTATGTTGCATTAAAAATAATGATAAGCTAGTAATATTGCAATAGAGAATGGATGGCAAACTGATAACAGGTTCATAGTTGCTACTAGATATCTCCGCCAAAACAGACTACATCATCCACCCCCCTATTAAACACAGTACAGTATCAGCAATGCATCTACCTACTGTGGGAGAAGAACACACAGCCTTCTGCATCAAAAGCAAATACACTACCTGTTGTGCTATTAACAGTAAAAGTAGATTCAGCATATGCAGCACTAAACTTTAGTTCCCCTGCAGCTCTCGGCTCCTTGTAAAATGTCAACACTCAACTGTATCTCTGAACTTTGCAGCACAAGAAATCTGGAAAAAGCAAACATTTATTGGGGGGGGGGGGAGAAAAGCCCAAATGCCAGGGACACATTTTAAACATTGCTTGTATAATTTTGGAAAGTTGCTAGAATAAAATGCTGTGTTATCACTACGCATGTCTTGAACCCAGAACCATATGCATTACAGTCAGTGCAACATACCACTATGCTAAATCGGCAGTTTAAAAATAGGAAGACAAACTAAATGGCTATCATTTAGATAGCGCTCAACCTCTTAGTACAAAATAACCTGGACAAGCCAATAATGAGGGAATACAAATACAGTTCTCACTTCACACCTTAGCACAAAAATCCTGGACACACAACGAAAAAAATAATGGGGGAAATACAACTTCAGTTCTCAATTCTCACAATAGCCAACAACCATTAGAAAAACAAATATGAGTTCAGAAATGGTGGTTAAGGACTTTAGGCTCTTCTTACCCTGAAGCAAAGGTACAGGGTTTGAGCCAGCAGGTGTATTCCGTGGGGGCATTCACACACACACACTCCCATTTTGCAAGGACTGCAACAGTGAAACACTATGAACATCTTCTAATTTTTCATATTTCTCCACCCCCCAAAAAAGAGTTTAATTGTTGTTGCCTTTCTTGGTCACATGGCCCTTTCTACTTCTCCTACCAGTGTTTTACCTGATATTTTGTATCCCCATTGATGGTATACTGCTTTTGCTGTCCTCTGCTGTTCTATAGGGTTTTCTCTATACCATAGTTGGTATTATTCTTCCAACTGTCCCTGAACTTTTTGCCACGTTTGCTATTGTGGCAGTTTTCCCTTTTGACAAGGCAGATAAACCTACAAGGTTCAAGAAGTATGCATCTTGTGGCAATAAAATGCCCAATTCAAATAGTGCCAAGTGTGTTTATTGTTTGGGGGCTTGTCGCTTAGATGAGGGGTTATGACATCTGCACTTCCTTTGGACATAGGACAGTGGTCAAATATCAGACCAGACCAGTCCCAAAGGTCTCATCCCTCCACATGTTCTGTCTTCTGCTTCTGGTGTGTCACTATCCAGAAAGAAGCTTTCAGAGAAGCACAAAAGGGACAAGAGATAAACAAAAAGAAAAGGCTAAAAAGTCTAGGAAGTGATTCCCTTGACCGCTGTTCTTCCTCAGCTCTCTTCACCTCTAGCAGCTAAGGTATCTAAAGCTTTGGATCCATTTTTTGCATTGGATCCATTTTCTACAACTTCCAGTCCTCCCTTTCATAGGGAACAATGATTTTTTTCCAGACCTGACATTTTCCATGTGGCATTGCCCACATTTCCCATTCTTCCAGGTGGCACCAGTCAAGAGAGCTTCTGGACACCCTTCCTCATCTTCATCCTTCAGGTCTAACAGACATTTGTCAGAAGCAAATCTGGACAGAATGATGAGGAAATTACTCAGGAACCAGGTTCACACGGGAGTGCTTCCTGCTCGATCTCCTATTGCTGAGTTGTAACTAGAAATGTATATTTTGTACTCAAACCTAAGGTCGTTGCCCCTACAACCCACCTGTCAATTAAAAATGTATTCAAGTCCTAATGATGTTGCCTATACACACACACACACACACACACACATTATATATATATGTATATATATATATATATATATATATAGATTATATATATATATATATATATATATAGATATATATATATATATATATATATATATATATATATAAAATATATATATATATATAAAATATATATACATACATATACACATACAGAGAGTGAGATGGACAGTATATATATATATATATATATATATATATATATATATATATATATATATATATCTATGGATCTACCTGACATCGACAGTGCACAACACCGACAACGACATCACCAACACCACATAATCAACAGTTCACAAACACGACACCTCATACACTCAACACATCATAACAACCAACAAACAAAACAAATCCCCTGTCCAAAATCCACACACAACACAAGCACACCAACATCCTAACAAACAAACACTAAACCTTACATACACAACTATCTACAACCCTAACCAAAACCCTAACCCTAAGGTCCGTCACTATCGCACACTCACCTAACCCGCACCCTAACACTAACTCACTTAACCCACCCCTATCCCTACATACCGTCAACATCGCACACTTACCTTACTCGCACCCTAACGTCAGTCACTACCGCATACTTACACATCCTTTCCCTATCTCGGTGTTCTCCGCGTCGGTGTTTTCATCAGTCGGTCTTCTGACTTGTCGATCCTCTGGAGTCGGTGATTTCGTTGTCGGTCTTCTCATCTGTCGACGTTTTCAGATAGACCCATATATATATATATATATATATATATATATATATATATATATATATATATATATATATATATACATATATATACATATATATATATACACACACACACACACACACACACACACACACACACACACACAGGAAAGGGATACATTTTTTCGGCTGCTGGCACTTATAACCATAAAATAGTGATTTTTTTAGAGGTGCATTACTATTTCATATCAGCTAAGCATGTCTGCAAATAAAGTTCTTAGTATTCAGTACACCTTGAGTAACAGTATACAAGAGATGCTCACAAACAAGTACTCATTTGAGTCCAGTGAGTATGCCTACATTCTTGAAAAGCTTTCTATTTTCTCTTTTTTCCTTGTGTGCTTAATAAAACCCCCTCACCAACTTATTTCACCACTCATTTAATTTTTTCATTAATTTCTAACATTTAAATTTTAAGCACATACACAGCCATGCTATGTAGTTTCCAACTCTTGTTTACAAAATTGCTGACAATAGGAATTCTACTTTGAGTATTCTTAGCAAGCATACACTTTTTTCAGACTTTAATTGCATTTTTATGTCAATTAAATGAACCAATACCTGTCCAATAACTCTTCAGCTTTGTAACAGTCTGTACTATGGCTAAAATCAGTTACATTAATTCCTGAACTTTACTGTGCTGGCCTCTAGCCATAGCTAAAAACGGTCCTCAAGCCAATTCACCAAATGAAAATGGACCTGGACAATTCACCAAATGAAAATGGACCTGGACATTTGTATTTCATTGGCGTCATGCTTTTTGACCTTATCTGACTAGGAATGTTGACAAGCAGATCCTGGTATTGCCAAGGCTACAGTGAT
>NC_056729.1:925424572-925487072 GCF_019279795.1 Protopterus annectens
CTGGGTAGGGAAAGTACAAAACAAGAGACGGCAGGTGGATGCATGCCTGATAATGGGAAGGGATCCAGGTCTAAAAATGAATTAAAAAGCAACAGATTAATCAAGGCAGGCAAGTAGATCTCCACAGTAAAGGCCCCACACTTGCATTACTCATTGCAAAACCAATAATTAAGACACGCAGCAGCTGGAATAGTTCATACACACCCACTTACATCAGCAGCATCGATAACACAATACTATAAAGTGTGAAAACACCTCACACACATTTGTGTATTCCCATACACTCTGCACCAATGGTGTATACACAGATGGGGAACTTTTATTATGTACATGTTAGGGGTTGCCATAGCTTTGATCCACCAGCATGTGGAGACTTAAGGTGGTGTGGAGGATGATGCACACGACCACCGCAGGCACCAGAGGAGGAGGAGGAGGAGGAGGAGAGTGTTCAGACCCAGGCTAACCTAACAGGAGCTACATGATCTGGAGATACTAGAGCATTACAGGGTGAACAGGGACACCCTACAGCAACTTGTGGAGCTGTGCCGGCCACTCCTCAGAGCCAATAAAAACAGAGGGGAACCCATCCCAGTGGATACGAAGGTATGTGTAAGCTTGAAAATACTAGCTACAGGTACATTTCAAAGACCAACTGGGGATATCATGGGTATCTCACAGGCATCAGCATCCAGGGTACTACACCAGTTCCTGGATGCCATGTTACCACATGCCAATGAGTACATATACTTCCCCCGAATGCAGGGGGAGTTGGCTAGCAATACGAGTCTCTTCCACTGTGGGTCAAAATACCCGGAGGTACTGGGTGCAATAGACTGCACACACATACACATCAAGTCACCACCCAGTGAGCAGGGAAGGCACTACATAAACTGCAAGGGATACCTCTCCGTCAACTGCCAGGTTGTGGGCAATGCCCAGGGCATTATCATGGATGTGTGCGCTGGCAGTCCTGGAAGCTATCAAGACTCCCACATCTGGCATGCCTCACAGCTGTATCGGTTATTTGCCAGGGAGGACATCCCAAATGGCCACCTGGTGGGGGATGCTGGCTATGCACTGGAACCGTGGATGACTCCCATCAGAAATGCACACACACCCATGCAGGAACACCATAATGAGGCACACGCACAAACCAGAATCATGCTAGAGCGTGTGTTTGAGATGCTGAAATCACAGTTCCGTTGCTTGGACATATCTGGTGGAGCCTTGCAGTTCTCTCCAGGCACGTGTGCCCACATCTTCAGTGTGTGCCATGCTACACAATATGGTCCTGCAGAAACAGCTGCAGCAGGCACAGAGTGGTTAAGACCCTCAGCCCACCACCATTGCCAAGGGCCCCACAGGCACAGAGGTACTCAGACCACAAACACCCTGAGCCAGCCCCAGTAGGCAGATGGAGGCATGCCCAGTATGCCCATGCCTTGGCAAAGAGGGAACATATAGCACACACACTGACAGTGTAGGCACCTAGGGACTGACACCTTTCTCCACCTGCACACAGTAAAAATAGATGGCACACACAAGACTACCTGTCAATTGTCATGTAAAGGCAGTCTACTGTGTGCATCCAACATAGGCAGCCCTCATCTATTGCACACACAACAGCTAGTGGCACAAGGTAAGTCAACACCTGAAGAGTAAACTAAGCTATCAGCATATGCAGATACTGTATGTATACATTCATAGGTAGGTACTTGGCCAACTGCCAGAGGCCATTCATAAGGCCAGCCAAAATGTGTCCGCGTTTGCCATCCCATTGAGTCATTAACCGCCCCTCTGTGGAGCACAGCCAATGGCGGGATCCCTGGGGTGCATCTACTTTTCCCCATCCACCCTTCAAGGTTTCTCTTGCAGAGTGTTAGTGAAGGGCTCTGTAAAATGTAGTTAGGGATGTTGTTCCAAAGTATGGAGAGTGTCTGACAGGAAGCTGTCCCTCCAGCATCTTCCGGTTATTGTTGTGGCAAAGTCAGCTCACTACAGTGTGTGGCTCACTGTGACATGGATTCCCATAGGTGGAGTATATCCATCAAGCCTGAGTTTGACATAGCTGTGTTGGTCAGCGGAGATAATCTCTGGGTAAACGAGATGCCACTGAGTAAAGCAGAAGTTTATTCAGTCCGCTGCATAGGCCATATGTTGGAGGCCAGTATTCCCCTTGGTGAGGTACATTCATGGACCCCCAGCTGTTGGACGTGTCCTCTAAGGTACATCCCACATGGATTATTATACCCTATGATGGGACTGATGAGTTAGGAGTAAAGAGGCACTATAACCCCAGTATGTCTAGATGGGAATCCTTTAGTAGTCAGATGGCCTACATAGAAGGACGTCCTAACTACTGTGGAAATACAACTGTCACAGGGGATCACTATCTACCTTAGTCTCCAGATACCCCATTACCGTGTCTGTATTAAAGTGGCTGCCACTCATGTGTTAATATGTGGGTGCCAATTCCACAATGGAATGACCATGCAGCTAGTGGCACTTGGCTGGAAGCCGTGTCATTGGCACCCTGTGATGTTCTGTGAGGCCCCCTGAGGGATGTCCGTGTCAGCTGGACTATCAGTCATGGCTCCCAGTTTGCAGTCATTGCCAAACATGGTCTGCCGTAGTCCACCTGTGTTTGCCTGTACATCTGAGACATATATGCCAAGCAGTAGGGCTCCCAGGACTGAGTCTTACGGGACACCAGTCATGACTGTTCAAGAGTTGGACCTGGAGACTGCTAGTCTTACCATGTGGGTTGTGTGTAAGCCCGTTGGCAACCCAACCTGTGATGTATGGGTGAATGTACAGGCTGGTGTTTATCAATACCAGAGTGGGGGCATGGTGTCAAAAGCCTTGGTGAGGTCCAGGTAGTATGCGTGAACCACCTCCACTGTCATCTAACGTCTTGATGACGTTGTGTTGGACTTCAAACAGGTTCAGTAGGCATGAACTGCAGTCAACCAAGCTGACCTGGGTTGGGTCACATGTCCGAAGGTTACCAATGTTATTGTTAATGAGTGCCACGAGGATGCGAACCATACCACTGCAGACCAGGCTAGTCAGGCTTATAGGGTGGTAGTTACCATGGTCAGTTGTGATTTATCCATGATGGAGTGGAATAACCAGTGCCATTGTATGGGCATGTAGCCTGCAGAGAGGCTGAGGTAGGAATGCATAATTAGGTGGGGGGCAGGTTGTCTTGTACACTATGTAAGATGCAGTTTGGGTCAACATCTGCCTCCATTGATGCTGTGTTCTGCTGTTAGAGAGGGCCATTTCCACCTGTGTCTCTGATGGTTGGGATACTGTACCTTTCGGGTAGTGTTGTGGGCTCTTTAGGGGTGAAGTATGCACCAAATGTATCTGCAAGGATGTTGGCAGTATCAGTAGGGTCAGCATATTTTGCACTGGCACAGTGCACATCTGTGTCTCACCACGTAGATCCTTGACATAGCCAAAGAAGGCTTTGTAGTTATCTTTCGAATCCTTGCTTATTCTCCTGCTGATGTTAGCCTTGGATGATGTCATGAGGGTCCTACGTATCATACTAATAGTGGTCACAGATGTCTGCCCTTCGTGGGATTTGCTGTGTGCCTGGAACACTGTCCTGTGTGTAGTATAGCCTGTTTATTGCAGAGGTCCACCAGACCAGTGTCCTTGTCTAGGAGGAGTGAGTCTTGGTTTACCAGCGATGGCACGATCCATACATCCCACGATCCATACATCCATGTAGGTGCTTAGACTGCATTTGTACATCTGTCTGTATATGCAGCAGTGTTTTCCTTTAGCGTGGGGGCTCTGAAACCCCATACCCATCACTAGTCATGTAAATGTAGCTGTAGAAAAGGTATACAATGTGGTATCCATGGGTGGGGGAGATGCTAGGGTGTGGAAACAGTGAATAGTTCATGTTCAAATCTAGCCAGTGACTGGTTAACCTCCACTGTGGTGCACCTGTTGCCCATGTTGGTGATAATCACATCTAGTAGCTTCCACCCCACATTAGGGAGGTAACCACCTGATACAGGACATATGAGGCGATACATTCCAGGAAGCGCTGGTCCCAGAAGTGAGTACCGGAGTACGTTTCCCAGTTAATGGTATGGTAGTTGACATTGACCAATGCCAGGGTGTGCGTTAGGAATATTGTGTTCTCCACTGTCTCCAGGTAGGTGGAATGGAGGTCCTGGGTCATGGAGGGTGATCCGTGGCAGGCCACATTCCACACTGCTGTTGTGGCTGATGTTAGCTGCACATGGATGATCACAGAGATATCATGCTGCCCCACTAACTTGGAGGTGTAGGTATCCCTGATGAATATGGATACAGCCCCTCTATGTCCGTCAGTCAATGTTCCATGGCTGAAATGTGTGGTATGGGTTGTAGTCTGGTAATGCTAGTGTTCCCTCAAGAGCCTTAAGACAGACTGCAGTTAATGCACAGATGTTGATGTTGTCCATCCTAAGGTGTGCTGAGTGCATGCATGCTGTGATCACAACCCCTGGTGTCAAGTAGCATAAACCTCATTGAATCTGCTACTGTGCTGTTTACGGAGCTGGAATTCACCTGGAATTCACCAGGACAGTGAATCTGGGAATCTTGAGGCAATGTTATAACTGCCTCATGTACACAGACAACCCTCTCCTCCTCCCACATAACACAAATACTTGCGAGAGATGCAGCTATTTAGCCAAACTGGAGGCTGAGCTCTCTCAACTCAGGACTGGCAAGACCAGACATGAGGAGAAGGCAACTACACACACCACAAAACCAGCCTCACATAATGCTACCACTCCACTGAATCAAACACATAAACACACAAAGACATATTCGGAGGCTCTGAGTAAAAATTTACCTAAACAGCAGAGGCCTCCAAAGCAGACACCCAAACAACTGCTACCTCAAGACACCCCACAAGCAACACATAAACCACAAAAGCAGTGTGCAAAGCAGTCACAGCCCTTAAGGCCAAATACAACACCAAACATACTTGTCATAGGTGACTCCATAGTCAGACACACTGGCGTCCCACTCACCAGGCTGAACAAGGAGAGGGTCACAGTAAGCTGCCTATCGGGCTAGAATCCGCCACATAACACAAGCACGGTCACTCCACAGCAAGTACAAATATGACACAGTCATTGTCCATGCTGGTGTGAGCGACCTGAGACTACCTCCCTGGACTGCATGAAAAGAGACATAGAGGAGCTCTCTGATTATGTAGCCCAGGCAGGTATGACCCTAACCCTGAGCAGTATCCTTCCTTCACCAAGAATGATGCCACAATATAGAGACAAGATGATCAGCTTTAACAATTGGCTTAATGTCTGGTGTCATTCAAAGGGGATCCAGTGTCTGTCTGCCTGGGATGACATGCTTGACAAGCCACGCTGCTTCAAGGGACGGCTTGCACCTGTCACCCTGGGATTCGGATATTGGCTAAGGCTCTTGCCACCCCATAGTGCCTTTTTAGGCAAGGCTCAAATTCTAAACCTACCACCCTAGAAAACAAAAATGGGAAGAAATTGAGGGTAATGCTGCTCAATGCCAGAAGTCTAAATCTCAAAATGCGAGGCCCTTCTCAGTATGGAGAACATCGATGTCTGTGCTGTAACTGAAACCTGGTTCAAGGCTCCTGAGAGCACCCGGCACTATTAGGTTTTACCTCATATCATGCGTTCCGGCCCCAAAACCGGACCACTCCACAAAAGGAGGTGTATCCATATTCATAAAGGATACTCACACCTCCAGGTTGGTACATGAAGCTGGAAACCATCCAGGTGCAACTAACAATAGGCAAAACTGCTCTACAAATTGTAGCATGCTACAGGCCACCCTCTCAAACTCAGGAACCCCACACAGCCTTCCTGAAGACACTGGAGGGTATAAATGTATCTCCAAACACCATCATATTGGGTGACTTCAACTGAATATAGACTGGGAACATTATTCAAGCCCTAACTTTCTAGCCCAACGGTTCCTGGAGTTCATAAATTCAAATGCCATGGAACAGCTAGTCACTGTTCCCACGAGAGGAGAAAATATACTAGATCTCATTGTCACAAACATGGGGACAAAATGCTCCACACCGAAGTATATCCCTCATTGGTGAGATCTGATCATAAACTAATCTCACTGGAAATCCACATCCCGCCCCACCCCAAACAAAAGGACCATAGTGAAGAACTTCTCTAAAGCAAACTTGACACTACTCAAGACTGGTGTGGTATCCTTCAAGGCCGCGGAGTCAGAGGAAACCACAACCCAAGCGGAAGCCCTTACAAATGCCTTCTATGAACACCTCCAGGACTGCATGGATCAGGCAATCCCAAATAAAACCAAGACTCTTTCCACAAAGGGCAAACGTCCAGTCTGGTGGACCCCAGCCATTAACAAACTTTACAATAAGAGGAGAAAGCTATTACATGATAGAACAAAATCCATAAAAGGGAAGTCACCCCTGATCATTATTAGTAATAATGAGCACTCATAAAATCAACTAAGGCCAATTTTGAGAGAAAAATTGCCATGGATTCAAAGGACAATCATAAGGCCTTTTTCAGCTATGTTAGGAACCTGGGTGGAAACTCACAGATATGCTCAGAATTAGTCCAAAATGATACAAAAATCACTGAACCCACAGACATTGCGAACTTACTGGCAGACAGGTTCAGTGCAAACTTCACCCCTCTCCCTAAAGGAGAGATAACTATCCCAGCCAAGTGTAGCCTCCCGGACATCTCAAATGCGCAGGTGAAAGCTGCTCTCTCTAAAGCTAAAAACACAGCATCAATGGGACGGATGGTGTCCCCGGCTGTGTGCTACATGAGCTAAATGAGGAATTAAACCCACACATAAGGCAGCTGTTTAATCTCAGCCTTACCACAGGATCGTGCCCAAGGAGTGGCAGCTGTGGTCCCACTCCACAAAGGTGGCCTCTACGGACCCTGAACAAGTCTAGTCTGCAAAGCTATGGAGAGGATCATAATGGAGCTCATAAACAAAGATATAGGGGACTTGCAGACATTGGACCCGACCCAGTTTGGCTTTGTCAAGGGAAGATCATGCCTTTTGAACTTGGTCGACTTCTTGAAATAGTCACCAAGGCCATTGATGAGGAAAGGCAGTCCATACAGCCTACCTTGACCTTGCAAAGCCGACACAATACCCCACGAAAACCAGCTTAAATGTAAACCCATATGTCACAAGATGGGTAGGACAGAACCCACAGGGTTAGAGTTGCTGGCTGTGTCAGACTCCAAGCCGGTCACAAGTGGTGTCCCACAGGGCTCGGTCCTTGGCCCCTATTGTTTGGCATCTACTTCTCAGAAGTACAGGCCAACATGGGAGGACTTTGGCTGACAAAGTTTGCAGATGACTGCAAACTGGGCCATAGTGGAAAGTGCATCGGACACGGATATCCTTCAGAAGGGACTCACGAAACAGATAGCTGGTGCCAGAGCCATGGCCTGAAGTTAAACGCCAAAAATGTATAGTCATACCCTCCGGGAAAAACAAGGTAACCCCAAGCTACCATATAGGTGGCAATCCACTAAGCACAGAAGAGGTTATCAGGGACCTGGGGACCCAGGTTGACAGTGGCCTTTCTTTTGACACTCACATTGCTAAAGTGGTTAGAAAGACCTTCTACATTGCCCACCTGATCATGAAGGGATTCACATCCAGATCTAGTGAGGTCATTGTTCCCCTGTACTCTTCACTTATCAGACCAATGATCGAGTACAATGCCCCATTCGGGATGTATCTCACCCGACATCTGCAGCAATTGGAGAGACCCCAAAAGTTCCTCACCAAAAGGATAAAGGGACTCCAAAATCTGTCATATGCTGCCAGATTGAAGAAACTCCAGCTCTATTCAGTCGCATACCGTCTGCTCAGAGGTGACATGTGCCTGACATACAAGGACATGTCCAACCCGAATTAATGGACATGCTCCACCTCAAAAATCCAAATCCACCAAAACCACTAGAGCAAGCGACTTAAACCTTAGCACGGATATAAATAGGCCGTGCTGGAGGGATAGATTTATCACTCAGAGACTCCCTATGCTGTGGAATAAAATCCCGGTCCATGTGAGGCAGAGCACCTCGCTGACTCTGTTCAAGAGAAATCTAGACCTGTGGATGGGAGATCGTAGGTTTACCCCGGGAATCATCTCTGGGTCACTGCTGGACAGAGGCACAACAAACTAATGGGCACAGTATTTTTTCATATAAGGAAGCCACAATAATTTGGGCTAGGCTTATAAATGCCTTAGGGCAGATAGCCTAGTATAAACCTATGAACCTATGAACCTATGAACCTTCGAGACTCTCCTACATAAAGCACCATGGGAGCGCCAATAGCCTTGGCCAGTATTCGAAAGTGTAAAGCAGACACATAGGCCGGTATGGTATCATTGCATGCATGTTCCCCATCTATGCTGGTTTTTCATCTACCCTGTAGGTAACCTAGTGGTAAGCAGTAGAAAGCCTTAACCTTATACAAGTCTTCTAGCTTCCAAGATAGGCATTTGGAGTGACTAAGTATCAGTGTTCTGTATGTTTGTGCTATACTCAACTGTTTCCTGACTACATGATGAGTTCACACTGTATATTGTGATCTGAATGTCTGTTTATTTGCATAGTATGGCTGTGATGGCCTGTACGTTAGAGATGCACAGATTGCCCTTGGGCAGATAGATAGTAGGCTATCAGAAGTATAGCAACATTGATGAAGTAACTGAGCCTCTGTCAAGCATAGCCAGTGAAGCAACTCCAGGCAGAGTTGCAGGAAGCTGTTGAAGACTGGGGTTGTGAAGGGTGACAGGGGCACTTAGTGATCTAAAGAAGGCATGTTAATGTGTCAGTTCAACACCATTCAATTCCCCCAACAGGTCTTGCAGCTATCAAACTGGACAGGCTCCCCAACCCCTGGCTGTATGGTTCTGGGACGCATGATCCCAGGGGTGTATAGTCTGTTACTCATTCACACAAGATTTCCTTTGAAGTGCATCAGTGAGGGGCTATGCCTAATGTAGTTAGGAACGTAATGTATTGTCTCACAGTACATTTGTTATATATTGTTATGTCAAGAGTACGTGAAGCTCAGTGAGTATGGGGGCTCCCAACCTTTGCTTAGCCTAGCTTACACATAGAAATCATCCAAATAGGAAATAGGCGGAAGCATCGTTAATGTCAACAGTGTAATGGTTATAGCATCTGCATAGTATCTGTGCATTCGAAGTTACAATCCCAATAAAGGCAGGGATGTTTATCATGTGCAAAAGTATACTTTAACCACAGCTTGCATATATAGGTAGTAATCGTCTGTATAATAAACATTCAAATCACCCATACAAACCCATGTGTGCAGGAGAGTACAGTCAACAGAGAATGTAATGTCATGACAGCACATAGTGATATGTTACGTCACTGACTGGTACATTTCCGGATTACTTAGCTGATGTGGCCATGTTTGCGCACAGGTTATACGTCAACGTTTAACTGTGTTTAACTGCTGCTATAATGTCACACAAACACTTTTTAAACATGCTTACAACTGCTTAACTCATTAACTCAGAGTATCGTCTCATGGCGCCTTAGTGCTTAACTTGCTCTTTGAGATGTTAGGAGTTGAACACAGTTACACCAGAGTGCCTTCCACAAACGCGAGTTAACTATACAGTCATATTTTAGCTCCACTTTTAAAAAGTGAGCTGAAAACGTACCTGTACTTTGTCGGTTACATTCTCAGCTTAGTTTTTAGTGTGGAATAACATGATGCTCATATTTGATTTTTTTTGAGAAAATCGGCTTGCTGTGCACTGTGTACCTCTGATCACAGCAAGCCATTTCTGTATGTGTTACGTGAAGCAAGTGTTGGCAGCCAATCGGATTCTTACAATCCGAGCCCAACACCTCCACCCCCAGAACATAAGTTTTCTTTATTCTGTTAAAATAAATATGGAGTCCTGCAGTAGAAAATCCCTTTCTTTTTTCTGAGTTGCATAAATTCCCTACATTGCTACAGGATCCATCTATTTATTTTATCAGAACATTTCCATGTGCTTGTTCACTAGACTGCAGCTACTTCCAAACATCACACTCCGAGAAGACAGCAGTGGAGTAAAACCATGAAAGCACACTAGAGCTGCAAGGGAGATCTATTTTTGAAGGTAAGTCTACTAGGTAGTGTATGGGTGTATGACAGTGTGAGAACGATTAATCTTGTTAGTATTTTACAGTTACTAAGAAGCTATTGAAGGAGTGTAAAAAAGTAAAACAGAAAAAAGGTGTGTGTGTGTGTATATTTGTTTCTGTCTGCATGTGTGAGTGAATGCATGTATGAAAGCAGATGAAACTGTGTGTATGGTGACAAGAGAATGAAGGGTGAGTGAACGAGCGGTCGCCTGGCAGCAGTGAGGTTTGTGCTTACCTCTCCGCCTCTTACAAGAAACTTGGACAAAACTATAAATAATAGAAGGTTGGATACCTCTCAACCTTATACAGCAAGAAATCTGTATAAAACTATAAATAAAGGGGGACAAAGGGTTAGTGCTTGCCTCTGATGGGAAGAAATCTGAACAAAACTATAAATAAAGGGATAGACGAAGGGTTAAGTTCATTACTGACAAAGACTGGAGTTTGAAAGTAATGACAAATGCTTCACACTTCATGCTGTTCAGAAAAATCATGCTATTGCAAAACTTATCGTATCAATTCAGTTTAATGCCATGCCTCACTGCCGTTGAAGGCATTTTCCGATGTAATGGTTTCGACATGTTGGTTCCTCTTTTTGTTCTCGGATTGACTTCCAAATAATAATTACTGCCAGTCAGCAAAGAAAAAGGGAGCCAATCAGAGAAAGATTTTGAGCTTAGGCAACCAGTCGGGATGCCAAGTAAAAACTTCTCGTGAGTCAAGCAGAATATATTTAATTTCTTCTAAATAGTTCAAACTGCCGAAACTAGGACAAACATATAGATACCCTTGGCACAAACTGTTAGAAGGTAAAAATCAACAAATACTGATCTTGACAGAGTGCACAAGAGTTCATTATGAAGCCAGTAGATAGTCGCGGTTTCATAAATGACTGCCGAATACTTGCATTTGCAGTTACGCTAAAGCGCTTTGTGTTTGATTTAAAATTAAGAAAATGGTATTTAAATCTGACATGTACAACCTCACTATGAGCTATACCTATATCTGCAACTAAGTCTCTGAATGGCAGTGGGTTTACTGGAGTCCAATTTGAATAGTAAGGTGATGTATGCAGTGGAAGTAGTAGCAAACTGGCAGGACTGTTATGTAGTAAACACATTCAGTACTAACTTTTTTCCATACCTGTAGTGCTTCAGTTTTCAGTTCCATGATGAGGACGTTAGAGCTACATTGTGGGTTGAGCAACAGTTGTTTAGTTTTGTGACTGTAGTTAAAGAGCTGGAGGACGTTTGTAACTTTAGTGTTTTGGATTTATTTTCTCCCTAGTAAGTAGATGAGAGTCATAAAGCTAGCTGATGTGGCTTGTATGCATTGTATGCAAGCATGGGGGTGGCAGGATGACTACGAAGATTCATGTTCTTAGCTGTTTGAATCAAGTAAGCAATCTTTGAACTTGAGGGCAACGAGGCAGATTGCTCAGGGTCAAATGGCATAGCATTAAGCACAACATAATGGTTTTCAGAGGACTACAGCCTTGCACCTAGGTGCACATTACTGTTGCTGGAACTTTGTGCTTGCCTTTATAGAAATTATTAGGTAGTATGGTCTGTTTGCACAGCTTTGCTTCTGGTGGTACCTGACCTAGAGTGGAGAAAGGTTTTCAGATATAGAGCTTTCAGTAGACTGTTTTAGCACGGATTTTGTTCCTTATGGGACCAATAGGGTTGCCACTTTTTCCAAAACCCAAAGTGGGACATTTTTTTCTAGAAACGTGAGATAAATGTCGGGCAGCACGATGCCAGGGCACTTCTATGGGCTACCAGGAACTGACACTGAAGGGTCATTTTGGGAAATATTTCATTCTAGTGCATGGTTTGACATTTTACTGAAGGGTTGACATGGGTGAAGGTTTCATTTTGGTGCTAATAAACAGCTCTTTAGAAATGTTGGAATGCTGGACAACAGGAACAGTGCTGATAAATATTTCCAAACATTTTGCATGTATATTCTGCTTCAGTTCAGTCTTTGTTTCTCCTGAATAATTCTGGAAATTTCACCTGAATAGTAAACATGTATAAGAGAGTAGGCGTGACAAAGTAAGAACCAAGGGGACAAAGGCCCTCAGATAACGTAATGCAATTGAGGGAATAAACTGTTGGATGTGTACTTTTTTTATGTAGATTTTTTTTGCCGGGGGGGGGTTGCTGATTTTTTTTGGCATTGCTCAACCAGATATTTTAGACAATGTTTCTGCTTTTTTTCACTTCTGTGTCTTACTCTAATGAGAGGGATGGTTAAGTGGGATAAAATGAGTGGCTCCCTGTTGGATTAATGGTTGCACCAAATCAAGCAGACTTTTCTGATTATATTTCTGTTCCTGATTCTATTGTGCGATTGTCTTAGTGAGATCAATGCTATTAATTGCAGACTAGTACCAGCATGGAGCTATCTATTTTTGGCAATATGCCTGGCTCTGTCAGTCATGTGAGGAATTTAGGTGGGCAGTTTTGTTATGATTGGTTCATATGTTTTGTTCCATTGCCTACTCAAAAATGTTCAAAACTATACATTTAAAACATGCTCTAACAACTGATGACGTATTATACAAGGGATATGATTTAGTTATTATACATTGAAATGTATTGCAATGAGGAAGGTGAATCTCCAATTGCTGCAGATGTTTGGACTTACTCAGGTCTTGTCATTACTGATGATAATGACTGTTACACAGCAGCTGCACAAGGTAATATAATGAATGCCTACTCAACAGGTTCTGTGGAGCAATTAGCACCTGTCTCTGAGCATGCATAACTTTGCAGTAATGAAATGCAGGTCATTAGCAGATTACCAATAACTGCAGCTACAAAATATCACTGACTCATTACCACTTTTCAGGCAATCTTGTCAGCAGCTGTCAAGAGTCATTCACATAAGTACAAGTCATTAGCACATTGATAAATGGACAAGTCAGATTTGGCTTTTTATCCACTTGGAGTAATTGCAAGTCACCCTCCACCACCACCACTCTCTTTTCAAGAAATGTAAAGAATGTAGGTGTGTGTGGAAGAATATATTTTACATTGTTTACTTTTTGTTGAGTTACTGATTATAGTTTAGTAGTCATCTTTTTTTACTTATAAGAATGACTATACCATACGTCAAATGTGGTCTTTGAGACTATCCTGCAATATTGTGGTAAATTATTTCATGTGCATTTTGAACTGTGAAGTCATTTTGTTGAGTTACCAATTATAATCTTGTTCTTATTTGACATTTAAACATTTCAGCTTTTACAGTACTAAAGGGTCGTATGGGGACTTGTTTTCCATATGTTTGGGTTTTCCTCATAAAACAGACTGAAGCTGCTAAGTAACAGACATTTCTGTTTTATATTTCATATTCCTTAGAGAAATGCATAGTAACAGAAATCCTGTTCTACCAATTTTTTAAAAGTGCATGACAGCGTTTATAGTCTAGCCCTATTTTATACTTTGTCCAGATGTCTTGCTCTATGAGGTTTGTGTGCGTCTGAAAGTTAAATGCCATTATATATATCATATTTGATCATATCTGTGTGTGTGTATATGGCAGCTTGTGAGAAGAACGTAAAACACCAATGACCAAGTAGGACCAGTATAGTAAGTAAAAAAAACTATTATGAAATGTGTTGTGTAAAATAAAGGTTTCTGAGTTTGGCAAATAACTGTAGTAAGGAGCTGGTGAAGATGCTGAGAAAACCGTTTCACGAAAGTGCTACCACATACAATCTAATATGTCAGTGACCATCCTGCAATACTTTTTTTTATTCTGCTTTTATCAGGCATGTGTAGAGTTCAGATGGCAGGAAGGGCTTAGTAATATTCATATTCATATTTTGGTAAATAACTTTGCAAGGGAGCATGTCAGTGTGCCAATACCTCATTTTGAAGGCAGTTTTGATAGTTCTAACATGGGAAAAGAATAGTGCCTGTATGTTGTACTCATGTGCAGATATCAAAGTTTGTTTCGGACTTAGGTTATGGAAATTATGATTTTTTTCATATTTTGGTAGATAACTTTGCAAGGGAGCATCTGAATGTGCCAAATAATATCTCATTTTGAAGACAGTATTGCTGGTTCCAACATAGTAAAATAATTCTGCCTGTATGTTGGACACGTGCAGATATCAAAGTGTGGAATTAGGTTATGGAAATTATGATTTTTTTTTCATATTTTGGTAAATAACTTTGCAAGGGAGCATGTCAGTGTGCTAAGTAATACCTCATTTTGAAGACCGTGTTACTCCTTACAACATGGTAAAATAACTGTCTGTGCACTCTACACATGTACATATATCAGTTTTAGTCTTGTACGGTTATGAAAATTATACATTTACAATACTTTTCATTATTATGCCCATATATTTGCAAGGGAGCATGATCACACAAATGATGCATCATTTTGAAGCAGACATTCAGATGCACAACTTCTACACTGATATGTTGGCTCTGTTACAGATGAGATATTATGGTTTATTTATCAATTATGAAAAATAATATATTAAACATATTTCTGTGAATATCTCAAGAAAGGAACATCACACAGTAATGGTTAAGGTATTTTAAAGCTAACATTCATACTAACAAATTACATTCAAATTGTATGGGTCTGCATGGTACGTTGACCAAGATATCATGCTTTGTTTTCCAAAAAGGTAAAAAATATGCACAATATCAGCATTCTTTGCCAGATATTTAATAATTACTTTGATATACACTATCAGCATTTACACTTTTGGAAAGGTCAGTGTCTGCTGAACAACTTTCGCGTTTACATTTTTAGTCTAGCTCTTATAGTTAAAGAGTTATGAACATTTCTTTTCTGTATGGTATTACAAGTAGATTTTCTGAAAATGAGCTCAGGCTGCACTGTTGTTCCTATGGTGGAATTAAGCAGGCAGCTTTTCCTGAGCTGCTCCAGTGTGAATGAGTTAAATGAGCCTTACTCTAAAGTAAAAAGCATTCGTAAAGCATCGCAGGTGTCGAACCCTAGACCATGCACACTATAGTCATGGAACGTACCACTAAACCATTAGAGGTGTACATACATATCATGGTCCTGAGACTACACCTTCTACCATATGCATTTCACTGTAATGATCACAAATGGGACAATGGCCTTGTGAACATATGTACAGTACATGTAGTTTGTGAACCAACACATTCCAGTCTACAGATGTATTACTATTACAAACTAATACGAAATATATATATATATATATATATATATATATATATATATATATATATATAATATTATATTATACAGTTACAGCAATAGCCATATATATAAGCATCTATGAACACACTGTGACACAGAAGCACTCCAAAGGAATTGGAGTGTACACAAAACACATGCAGCTCTGGTATCATAAAAATTAATATTAACCTAAGTCACCATAGAAGGGGTGGTTGTTGTGTATATGAAGATTTAGGTGTGGAGGAATGATGGGTAAAGCAATCATGCATCAAGGAGGGCCATACATGGTGTATGGGTACAATATAAAAAGGACACAAAGCAGGAACCATACTCCTTCATAATACACCCTGTCATGCTCACATTGCAACACCTACTTTCACCAAACATATGAACATTAACATGTATCAGACATATGTACACCAACAGATTGTCACATATGTTTTCATTAGTGAGGAATGTCTGTAGTACAATGTATATTCTAAACACCATAACATTTGTGCATATCTCAGATGCCTTAGTGGTAAGGTCAGTGACTGCGGTGTTCATGGTCCCGGGTTCAAGACCTGCAAGGGCTGTCTGGTTATTTTGAGGGTCAGAATAAGGGAAGCAGTTGTAAGCGGGTTTTCCACGTGTTTGCGTGACTAAGCGGAGCTGCAACACAGTAAACAGAGAAGCACTTCACTCATTTGACCTTTGCTTAATGTAACACAGACCACGAGCAAACCTGCTCACAACCTTGTAAATGTGCGTTATTCACACTTTCACTACCAGTGCCTACTCTGAGAGGTAAAATAATAACACCTTCCAGGAGTAGAACCCATAACCATGTACTCCCTCCTCTGATTAACCCAACACTAAGCTACCTGGGATGTACCTATCCCAGTTGTGTATGCAGACAGGTTAAAACACAAAAGGGAGGAATGTGTTGAAATAGGACAACCCGCCATGTACGCAATTAAAGGTGTACATTCATTATATCTAGACACACGCACAGAGATACACACAGACATGTCAATATATACAAGTCTACATATATCTGTAGATATACAGATAGGTTAGAAACATCTACACATCTACGGAGGTACAGATAAATGTAAGCAATAATGTATATATCTATATACATATGCACACATACATACATGTCTGTAGACAGCATCCAAAGTGGTCATATCTGAGTATAACATGGACCATAGCAATCACACATTCCACCCCCCCCAAACAATATGAACATAACATATGTCCATGACAGAATTACACAGACAGCTTTCATTTTTCAAATTTTTATTACATTCCGATGTATTGCCAAAAGGATTCAAGGACTAACAGTACCTGCATGTTATACAGGAAGCATTTAATAATGCCTTAATCAGCCTGCATTTACCATAGTATTAGTCCACTAAGGGATAGGTGTTCACATAGGGAAAGAACACCCACACACACAGACGTTGTATAAAAGGGGTTCCTACACACCTGCATGTGCTATGTACACCCACCAACATCTACCCCACAACCGAAATAATTACATCAATACATACTGTCATACCATAACCAATTATGCAACTGCTGTACAACATCTGCTGAAACCTTAACATACCTGGACACAGACACACTAACATGGCCCTATGTGAAATAGTTGCGGTTATACAATTGAGCAGCTGCTGATGTAATAGGGTTTGTATGAACTAATCCCATTTCAGAGGGCTGAAAGGTTCGTACACCAGGAAGTTTTACTGAGTATTGATTATCAGCACAGTATGATACACAGTAACACCAACCTAAATATGTCTGGTAAGCACACTGTAAACTCCCTAACATTATATGCATAGCTATGCAGCCTTGAGCTGGTCAAACAACCTGGCCATACTGACACATATGCAGAAGTATTAGGTATATACAAACCCTGCACAAGTAGCAATGTTCAGAAATATAACAGCAGTACTCACATTTAGACCAACTCCTCTAGGCATTACACAATATATTACTGTTCATCTCAATACAGCTGTTGCAATGGATTCCAAACAAAACCGCCACACTGTCTTCCTCGCAAGTAAGGCAAAGGGATAACGCCCAAGTGGAGTACTCTATTATACTCCACTGTAGCTATGGTATTGGCTAAGGCAGTAGCAGCACAGCTGATGTGCATGTAATTAGCTACTTAGGAACACCAACTGGCCATAGGAATAGCACATGCTACTGATCTGTAACTATAAAAGGTTGCCTTGTCACACATTCAAACCATCTGTATCTACCTGTAGGACAGTACAAACATGGAACGACGAACCGAAAACGAGTAGTACACTAGTTAACACCTCCGATTACCAAGATGGTATGTATAATACGTAGTATGTCAGTGTATGTAGTATCTGTACTGTAAGAATTACAGTGTAATCAATGCACATAATAGAAATAGCTATCTTGAAGCGATGTATTGTTGAGCAGTAGTAATGCTTGTAGTATAAGTGTATACTGCTGTAGGTCACACAGTACACTCTACATACACCACAAGGGATTCTATGGGCTTGGAACCCACCATTTCACTTCCAGCCACTGTCAGTGTCAGGATTGGTCCAACAAGTGTGTGCTATAACAGGGGATAGTATATGCTGTTATACTGTAACAGTCGACATATGTATGGGTCGATAAGTAAGATGAACATCTTAAAGGTGGGCTTACCGTGCAAATATGGTATGCATTGTGGGATATTGTGCCAATAACTGTGCAATGTACAGTATTCTAGGCAGATCTGTATTCTATTCTACATAGCAGTTCTTTTATGTTATGCAAACAGTAGTTATATCTATTAGCAATTACAATACTCAAGTACAGGATACATAACATTAGTATTCATCTGACAGGTTAGCAGCATGATAGCAAAGATAATTGGAAGAGCCAGGTTAACTATCCATGCACATAACACATGTAATATCCACCTCTCTACTATCGTCTGACAGCAACATCTGTGCATGTGTACATGTTAAGCAAATGTGTAGTGACCATTGTTACAGGGCTGGGCCAAATGGCTGGGCCAAATGGCTATGTGCACACCTACGTAGAGTGGATATTGAGAGTACAGACACACTGTTGAACTACCAGGTTTGTGTAGCCCAACCTAACAGCCACCTGCACATACTATATGTAAGGTAGTGCACAATACTGGTAATGAAACAGGTTGCATATCATCTTTAACTCCAGTGTAACATCTGCAGTAGGAGTGTAATATGTAGGAGACAGATGCCCATGTGTAATAACCGCGTCATAGGTGATGGCTCACACCGATTATATCCTGATCATGCTGATAGTGGCATCAGAGCCTATTGATACATGACTCTGTTTGGGGAATGGGTGTCTGTGCCCAAACAGAGCTCATGGTCCTGGAGGACATGAGTATATACCCAGAGAAGGAAATAGACCTGTAGACACATGCATCATCTGTAACCAACTAACAGGATGTGATGTGCTCCTCAGAGGAGATTTGCTGCTAAGGGTAGCTACAATGTTTCCGTAATAGCCAGTGTTGTCACGTCCATAATACAAATAATCACATGGGAGCATCACTGTCTAAAACATCTTCATAGGCAATACGTAAACTAAATACAGTACTTGGTACTTGTAGTACTGACTGCTCATACAGGCATGTCCACTAGTCAGCTACTGGTGTTTCCTATTGACAGCTTTGTGCATGTGGCCATCTGGGGGGAATGTAATCTCTATGCTATGTACACTGCCAGACCCACCTAACACCACATCCCACACATTGTCTGGGATGCAGCTACAGGGGTAAGCTGGACGGCAGCCCAGTCTACAGCCATGACTGGACTGAACAGTCATGAGGTGAAGGTTAATTCATGCAGCTCATCAACACAACCAACACATACCCTTACCAGAACATAGTAAGGACACCTACACACACTACCGGAAATCACACACATTCACAGACGCATCTAAGTATCTGGCCAAACAAGTGACCCCCCCCAAGCAAGAAGAGACAGACACTGAAATACACAAACTGTATGACATAGTTAGCATAATTGTGCCATGCCTCTGAACACATGATGGAAACATGCCCAACAGTATTCATTTGTGAATGCAAACTCTAGCACTATGTTGCACACCGACCTATACGAGGGCATACATATTGTCAGCTGCCTGCCTGATATGATTAGCCACATACTCATACTCAGACCACCTTTTGATCTACACACATGGCTCTGACATTCCATGCTGTTGTGCAGGACCTGTGATATAGTAGCCTGGCCAGCATGGAAACACATGTAGGAACTGTCAAGTCTTGTAGGCCATGCAGGTATGTCCCAAGGCCTGGGTAGCATTCTGCCAGTGACCAGAATGATACAATCCTTTTGTCATTGTACTGCAGTATTTCACAACTGTCTAGTGTAGTGGTGCATGTCGCAGGGTATGCGGTATCGGTCGTCTTGGGATAACATGGTTGACAGACCATGATGCTTTGCCAGACAGGGCATGCACCCGTCACCCCTGGGAATCTGGATACAGCCTAGGGCTCATGCTTCCCCTATAGTGCCTTCATCATGCACGGTTCAGGTGAGAGTCCACTGCTGTTACAGATACAGCCAAGCAATACACTGCGGGTCTCACTACACAATGATACATGTCAGAAACACTATATGGACACATGTCAATCCCTAATGTTGAGAAAATAGCTGTGCAGTGGCTGAAACTTGTTTCAATGCTCCGGAGAGCACACCTGCATGACCATGTTATAACACATACCTCACCTCTTGGCCATTATCCTTTATTGGAACACATGGGCCGTAGGTGTGTTCATATTCCTGAAGGATATGTACACCCCCACACTATTGCACTTGCATAACATCAGATGCATTATGCTGAGCAACTACCTTTGTACCACAGGGGAATTCAAAGTGCACCTCGAGACAGGTCACCCACCAGGCCACAGACTTCCCAACTGCCATAATGTGCTGTAAATGGGGAAGATTAGGTTTGAGACAGAACCATACTATTGGGTACTCTCAACTATTCCATTATCAACTGTGAAGACTCCTCCTGTACCAACACCTGAGCACAATGCATGTTGGATTCAATTGACCCCACTGATCACAGTAGTCACACAAACAGGGCTAACAGTATGCTAAACATAGTTAGTCTCCAATGTCAATGTTATGTTCCCTAAGAGCAGAGTGGTGAGAGCCATGACACCCATTCAAATGGACAACGCATGTGCAAATGCTGAATACTACACAAATGAACCTTAAGCAGTCACATATGTGCAGTGATTGTACCAATGAAACAGAACCAGGAGTCAACCCAACACAAACAAGTAGGTAAACTGGAGGTACCATGCTTTAAACTGTACCACAGAAGGTAGTAACTGTTGTAAGAGTGAACACACGAGTGTAGGTGATCCCTGGTCAGCCTCAGTAAGATACAGATACACTATATGAAACCACGCAAAGCTACCATGAAATCAGCCACATATTATGAGGCCAAGCACAGAGCATTCTAAAGCTGTGTAGTTAATCGTAATGGCAACGACAAGACCTGCCGTGCTGCACAGCACTATGGCATGGGAGGTATTGCACCTACAGAAATAGCACTCGCTCATCCGGATAGGGTCTCCAAGAACTTAAACCCACTCCCACCTCCCCCTACCCCCAACAGGTACACTTAGTAATATATCCATGTACACTACAGGGCCCCTGTACCAACGACTATGCAGGTACAAGCTGCACACTCTAATGCCATACATACAGCTTTCATGGGACCCGTCAACATCCCAGGGTGTATCCTACACAAATGTAAGAACATTCAGCTATCCACATACTCATGTTCAATCATAGCTCCATGTCAGGTTGTGTACACACCGAATGGTGCACAGTAACAGTTATCACACCCCACGAAGGGGGAGACACCATTGATAATGGGACATAGTGCACAACTACCCTGCACTGCTGAGTCTGGTCTGTATGGCCATGAACCGTGGCCAATGTAATTTATGTACTCTGCCCTGCTGAGTCTGGTCTGTATGGCCATGAACCATGGCCAATGTAATTTATGTACTCTATACAGATGCAGATGACAGTAGGGTTGATTCACACTGCATATCATGACCTTGCCAGCTCGTAGGACACCATCACCCATACTGTGTTTCAGCTACACTCAGTACACTAGGTGTATATTATGTCACATGAGTGGTTGGCAACTGGACTGTTGGCAGAACCCACACTACAGAAGGTGTCCAATGAATACACGCACATCAAACCAGTGCCAGCCATAGTAATACAAGGGTCATTCCTGGTACTCCCTCTCTTTGGTATCTATACCACATACACCAACACAGAAGGCATCAACCTATTGATGACTGCAAATGATTATGAACTAGGAGCAATAGTCGACTTGTGTGCTGCGTTCAACACACAGAAGGGCCTTAGTGTGTCAGATGTGTGGTGTGCGATGTATGGCCACATTCCAACAGCTAAATATTGCATTGTCATCCCCTATGTTACAAACTCTGTACCCATTAACTACCACCTAGGCAGCGGTCAACATAACGGCAACTGTGTGTATGAGATGCAGCTGGACAGTACTTCCCTTTGATAGTTACATCACCACAACAGACAGGTAGTCGTATGTGGCACCCCTAATCATGACAGGATGCGCCATCCAGGAATATAGAGATAACTGCTCAATCATATCACCCATGTGACCCATAATAGATCACATATTTCCTTTAAGGGTTATTGCCCATGTGTAGATGGCCTAGACTGCCCTTCACAATCCCTAGCTGCACTAAGTAGCATGCAGCCTACCCTGAATAAAGCCATGTCCAACCCAGAGGTGTTGGACATGCTACACTTAACACATCCTGATCCCAAATAAACACATACATCGTGGACATCCACCTTTCTAGTACAAGGATTACAACATGCCTGACAGATCCCTGTCCCATACACAACATACTCTTGCCATACTATGCATCCCTGTCCAGTGAAGCTGCACATCACCCCTCTCTGTGACATGGTGTGATGACCGCATGCCAAATATATCAGTAACCATGTGCATCAGTTCTGTGGCACTGCTTTAACTGGCCTCTGAATATTACCTGTCTGTTGCCTACAGCTAGGTAACCTGTCTGCCTAGGCTCAAAACTGGCCCAGGGCATAAAGCCTACCACATCAGTATGACCATACATGCCATAGTTGATGCCCAACCCTGCAAATACCATCAGGCTAGCTATTGTCCCATGTGTTACGCAACAGGCAATACATGTCAGGATGCTACACAGCTGTACAGTGCCATGTAGATGTATATGGCAAAACACATACATGTGTGCAAGTCTGCAGGGTCACAGGTCATGTCCCTAATGGCTATGTATGACTATATATGTGGCATATACACAGCATTAATGTGAACACATCCAGGCATGTGCTGATAGATAAAGACACCATAACAGGCAAACAGACATGCCCACATCAAGACAACATCCACATGGTGTATGAGTAATGTCATCAGATGACACACATATATGGTGATATCACATCACAAGTAGATGTCAAATGTGTGTGACTTGTACATGTCAGTGGCATTAGTGTCATGTAGATCTACAAAGATGCATTTGTAAACTTAATAAATGTGATACACATGTATGTTCAGCTGTACTTCTCTAAGTTACTGTGACCTGTCTCCATCGTTACGTTTTCCAGGTATGCCCTGTAGCTGACTGCCACCATACAGCCACTTGGAGGACGAGGTCCTCATCCCATACCTCCTCTACAACTACACAATGCTCTTCAGCCATGTGCCACAGGATGCACAGCAGCAGGATGCCCTGTGGGAGAAATTCTGCAGGAGGGTAAATGATGTTGGTGGTCACAATCGCACCTATCAGCAGGTGCACAGACACTGCACTCTCCAGATAAGATAGGCAAAATAGCGTGCTAATGCAATTGCCAGGGAACAAGAAGCAACAGGTGGGGAGACACTCACTCAGCCCCCACTCACATGTACCAAGGAGCTACTGGCCAACCTGTCGACACCTGCAAACCTCCATCCACAAGCATTAGCTGGTATTGTGGAGGTGGGTGTATCTCAGCCACCGAGCTTGGAGTTGCCTGGTAAGTCACAACTGCATATAAAACACAACCATATATCACATATTTACATGTGTTACTGTACAATATGTAATGTATCATATGCAAGGCATGTATGCACATATGCCCCATACTATATTCTGCTACTCTATGTATGCACAGATGTGCATACTCCATAGTATAGTGTATTGCACTGGCTTATGTGCTAACATAGATATTGCACCCTGTATCTATCACACAGGTGTGGATAATGATCTTACTGCTGTGACACCCTTATTTAGGTACCTCTGGCATTTTGCAGCGACAGCAGCCTGTGTCAGGTGAGATCGTTATTATTTACCAGGCTTGGTAATGCAAGGAACATATTAAATCGCATGCCATCTGCCATAAAACAAGTACACAATGTATTGCGGTCCTGGTAATGGACACTGATCAGACCTGCAATGCATCACACTGTTTATCTATGTGAAACAATTGTAGACTATATGAAATGCCTACACTAACCCTTCCAAACTGTCATTGCCAGATGTGTGGACAACAGTCAATACAATGGTGGAGGTGTGTTCCATTGTAGGGACAGGTACTACATATCAGCATTACACATGTTGGGAATACGAACAGTACTGTACAGAGAGCATGTGTGTGCATACACACTAAATGTGTTGGAGCTGGAGTACGCCTAGCCCACAGGATACACCCTTGTGGAGTATACCCTTGCTACGAATGTCACACAATGTCATGTTCTATCAGCCATGTCCATGACCTGTAGTGTACTGACTGCAGCACTGCTCAACTATCCTGCAAAACATGTCTTGCATCCCATACATACCACCCTTTGTCTGCATAACCCTGTCCTCTGCAGAGCATATCATATCTATGGGTGTATGTCATATGGGATAACACTGACATGTGAAATAAGATGGCCATCACAACCATTGGACTGCACATGTGTACACATGGCCATGGAGGATGGCCAGAGACATGAAGCAAAGCACACAGTAGAAGTGATGCACATGTGTGTACACCCTGTTGTACATTGGTTCGACACAATACAACTACGGCCTTTGTGTAATGGTGATATTGCAGATGTGAAACACTAAACATTATGCAGGCTTGTGCACAGCTTGTGTAGGCACAACATGAAACCACCACATAACAGGTCTTGAACATTTGGAGTGTGTCACGACATGAAAGCATTCACCTACACAGTTTCCAAATACATACATGTGTTGCACAACATACACATACAGCCACATCAAGCCACAGATACAGTAGATTCACCTTCCTGGTGTCAGACATCACTGTCATGCCTGCTCATGTGTGAGGTACACAGATGGCATGTGGGACAGAGAACTTATAAATTAGCCACATGTGGGCATAGTTGACAGGTATCAGTAATATGGTTGCAGATGTGCAGGGGTGTCATCCGTATACCCTTCTGTGACCCGTGTCACACATTCCACATTAGGGTTTATTGTGTATACACCTCGGTGATGCGGGTCACATTCCACATTAGATATGTATTTTATGTGAACATAGTCATGGCTATGAACCATGCCAGTAGCTCACACTGTACAGCAATTGTGAAGCCACGATGCCCTGCAATGCCTATGCACATCAGCTCAATGTGCAGTATGTCCTTGCATATTTGTAGGGTGGACAGACAACACTGCATCAGCTGAAGGCCCATGTTAGTATAACATTTCCCTGCAATGGAACACCATTACCATACTGTAGATTAGAAAGAACACCACTGTGCTACACATGTATGCATGTCATTCAACATGTCAGCAGAAGACATTTCATACTACATGTGAGTGGCAAGGTCATACACCGCACAGCCGGCTGGTGTACTGTAAACCTGTGCTGGTCTGTGGCACCTTTGCAAAGTAGGGACAGCCATGTCAAACATGTGTACAGCCACATGCACAATGTCTACACTCAGCTCAGGGGTAGGTGGAATAATGTTGAACAGACATGCACTGCTTTGGGGTAGATATGCAAGCTAGGGCTCAGGCAAACATAGTATGCAGTCGACATACCTTCTCACACATAGGGGTGGTGGCCAACACAAAGCATCAGTGGCAGATGTACAAGGGTCAGGGATGGTCCGTTAACATGTAGTGTATGTTGCACACACCATGGCAGTGCAGTGCAATGGCGCAAAGTGCATGAATTGTCTTGCAGGTATGGGGCATAGGCTACTAACACAAATGGTGCAATACAGGTATGTATGCTAACCACCACTATAATTACGTAAGGTGCATGCAGTCTGCTATACCACATGCATGCTGCTGTGTGCAACTCAGGGATGTATGACTACCACTATAATTGCCTAAGCTGAAACTATAATTGTCTAAGCTGAATGCCATCTGCCATGTCACCTGCATGCAGCATGTGTGTCAATGTCTGTGTGTGGTATAACTTGTAATGTACAGTTCTCGTCTTCCCCTCACAGATGCGGATGTAGGTGCGTTGCTCTCCTGCGGTTCACCTGATGTTACTGTCACCACAGACTCTAGCAATGATGATGACAGTATGATTGAGGCACAGGCAAGGTTGTCGGTCTGAATCTGTGTCATTTGTTGCCATTCCACCCATCTCTCCCTCATCCTTACACACAGTTACCCTGCCTGCACATACCCCATCACCACCAAGCCATAGAGGAAGGACAGTTGGTGGGTGGTAGCATGGAACAGGGTAGTGTGGTGACTATGGAAGGTGTGCCTGCACACCATGTTCCCAGTCAACAGACTGGTGATGTCCCACGCAGGCATGTGCCCAGCGCTGCTCAGAGGACCACTGGCCAACATGCCCCTGTGAGACCAGGCACATCAGCTGGAGTCACCAGACACATTTCGGGCTGTAATGGAGGCACAGGCACATGCTGAATGGCACAACAGAGATGGTCTGAGGCTTCAGAGGGCTGCTCTCCATTCATTGATGGACAACATGCAGGCCACTTGCAAATGCTCAGTCATCTTGCAGATATTTTGGATAGACGATTGGGTGACATGGTGGGAGTCCTTGACCATGGCATGTCAATCCTCTAGCGTGGAATGCCTATGCTGGAACATCTGGTGGGAGTGAGGCATTGGGCACGTGGATGCAGACCAGGCTACATCACCTGTTGAAGGTCTACGTGAACTTGCTACTGCACATGCCCGCTCCCATAGTGGTGGTAGCAGCAGCAGTGCTGCTGGTGCTGTGCAGTCTACACTAGGATGCAGCAAGCCAAGTGCACATGGTCCTGGACGGTCTCAAAAGGGACACGATTCCAGTGGACATGCGTCATCAGATGGCACCCAATCTGGACCTCTGCCTGGTAGTGTCCGCGCAACTCCTGGCAGGCGCAGGTCATGTGGCCATGGCCGGACACCATGAACAGTGACACCTGCCTTGTACAGTCTTCAGCTGTCAATATTACCCCTGTGTAGGCCAGCCTCATGCGAGACCTGTGTGCATGCATACACACTGGAAACAAATGTAGGGCACCAACACACACACGCCCAATGATATCACAGGCCCTAACACACACATGATGTCATCCAATGGCACTGCCTAGGCCTCTGGCAAACATAATCACCCTGTGCATATGATGCATGTGACGCATCCCTGTCATCCACACCTTCGGCGCAGGGACATGTTCATATGGTCTGATGCACAGGGTGAACATACTAGGTAGACAAGTGTAGATTAATATTGAGTAGTGTTGATAGGCAGCAGACATAACATGTATTGCAGTTTTAGAATGCATTTTGTACGTCTGACAGCATGTATCATGTGTAACACTAACAGCATGTTGATCCTGACATTCTGCCTTCCTCTTTCAGGTGTAGTTGCATGTACCGGGGGATGATGGTGTATGTGAGAGTCCCATATGTACATGTTGACTACCCCCAAGTCAGTATGACAATACCTGCATGCACTTTGTAGCTTCCACATCACAGTTATATTCTCCCATGTTTCAATTATGTTTACTGTTCTAATGATCCAAGAGCATGATAGCTGTGTAGTAAGCTACTGTGTTCAGAGCCATCACATCCATAGTGGGTGACATCACAGGTATAGTTACCTGGAGCGCGGAGTGGGTAAAAGTGTGGTATGCTGGATGACAAGGGTAAAGGCCAGTTGAAATAGTGGCATCTCATTGGGAAGCAGTAATACCCACTGCCATGACAGCATGCAAACAGACACACCCACACACTCAGGGATTCCAGACACAGTAACACACTCTTGAGTGTGTGTGTGTGTGTGTGTGTGTGTGTGTGTGTCACTTGCCAGTGTTTAGATGTCAACCCCTGCCTATGTGCATATCATTATAGTACTACACAACTACAAGACGCGCTACAGAGATTACACGTGTATAGGTAGTTGGAATGGCTTAAGATTGGAGGACATCGACAGGGATACTACAGTGCGGTGAGTGTATGTGGGGAGGGGGGTCCATCAGTAGGCTATGTAACAACAGGTCACACCCCAGGGTGTACATGTTAACAGGCGGTTAAGTATGTCCATCTACGATAGATGTTAACAGGGATGCTAGGCTGCTTTGAGTGGATGGGGGGAGGGGGCATTAACATTCCACTATGGTAAAATACAGCCTCACTCCAGGAACCGGACAACCATACACACACACACACACACAGGCACTCACAAAGATATACACCTACGTCACACACAGAGATACTTTACATGTGTGTGGTTTAACCACCTGCCTATGGCTTTCTTTCTACACTTAACTCTACTGGTGTCACCAACAGTATTCAGGAGAGTGTTAACATGTGGGCTGTATTCCCAACCATACGTGACATATATGGACACACCCACACGTGCCAGTACTGTGAATCAAACACATGGCTATCTCATGATAGGTACTACAGCAGTACAGCACTACCACATCAGATACAATGCTTACTGGCTCTTTCGTATGACAATTGTGCTGTTATATGCACAGGGGAGGTATTACTGTTACAGGTGTCATGGGGTTTGCCTTTGGTGTCACCCTTACAGCATTCTACATGGTCTGTCTTCCGCTTCAATTAACAAAACCTGACCTTAGCAGGTACACAGGTCATTGTAGGACTGGTTGTAACACACCAGTGAGCTGTCCTCAGTAATCATTCATCTGCAAAAAAGCCCCACCACTTAGTAGTCATGTCCAAACATCCGTCCATACCTCCTGTACGGCTTACTGTACTTAGAGCATATCACCATATACAATTAGCAATGTTGGGGCTGTATTGCAACAGCATGAAGTACTAAGACAGCAGTCACCTTCAGACATCAGACACTGCACACACATGGAATCTACACAAACAGCAATACATGTACACATATGCGGTCTACATCAGTACGTGCACTAGCAGGTCAAGGGGATACATTCCACACTTTCCCCACGCCATGTGTGAAACATAGCCAAGCATTAAACCATAATGGATATTGTATTCATGTACTGGTAGGACACTACCACTTTCACTGAGTAGCCAAGTGTACATATATGACAGCACATAGCGTGACACACAGCATTATTCCATGTCATACTCCTACAAACTGTTACTTGACAGTGCCATGGCAAGGCCAGGGAACTGTAATAGTCAACAGTGAGCACATCATATTTGCCACACACTCCTCATGTGTACTGGAAGAGTGCCAGCAATGTGCTCTGTTAGAGCTAGGCAGTACACATTCAAGCATGTGCGAATTCCGTGGCTTGTAAACATCTAACCCCAGCATGTACTGGCTATTGTGGTACTAAGGCTAATGTCCAGACAGCACACAGCATACGTGGCTTGCAACTATTGACATGGGGTATATGTAGAAGCTGTGGCCACACATGGCTGTACATGTCATGAACATATCACCTGTGACTGCTCAGAATCACAGTGCAGAGCTGGATTTCCCTGAGTCTGTCAATACAGGCCTTGTATAGGACCTATGGTTCTGTTATTTGGGTATGTTTGTAGGCACTGCATTAGGTGGACATGTCTAAAGATATACATGCCACATGGTGTGTTTTATGATAAGATAGGTGTCATGGGTGACCAGCAGAGAGGAGATATTACCTCTGTCAGCATAGATATCAAACGTTATGAACTGTTAGCATGCTATCTGCCATGTGCATGTGTGTTATAATTGTAGCCACCTATATGTAGAAAGGTAAATGAAAGCTATGGTAATGTAATAAATGTTGTATGAGTGTGGGATGTACATATCCAGGGCAGGTACGGTTAGGTCATATCCAACCATGAGGGTGGTGGTTAATGGTGTACGGCAACAGTCAACCGTGTTAATGCTGACAACATCCGAGGAACCCTGGTATGTGTACAACTGAGCAGGTTACAAACAGTAGTATTATTGCATTGCATAACACATTATGCAGATGTGTCTGCACATGGGTAAATTGCACAGTTGATGTAGGACTAGGTACAGTCCAATCAAGGGTTATCTTGGTGGTCTACCACACTATGTCATACCACATATGGATGTGTGTTGGTAGTCTGGGAACAAGATGGATGTATAGGAGGATACAACCTGGAATGTAGCATTTGCCACTGTCACCTGTACCCGACTCATCCGTGATGTGTTATGTTGGAGTAGTGGCCCTTACATGCGAGTAGCCTTTATGAATATGTGTACACCATCACCTGGTATGGTCCATACCACTGTTATGGCCCACATGTCTGGATCCAAGTTATATGGTGACAGTGCAATTGTGCACTACAGAGCCTTCAGCCAGGTGTTCCTCAATGCACAGATGTCAGTATTCCCCATTGTAGGTACTACATTGAGCTAATGGATTACTAAAGCCACACATCTAGCACAGGTTAGCATAGGCATACAATGCAATTGTCATGTAGGTGTCAGGGTGTTAATTCTGTGTGTAGGACATTTGCCTTGGAATGCGGCAATACGGGTAAAGGCGACCTAGGTATTATCTGCACACACGTGTAACATGGATGCATTTGCTCTTGTGTTGAAGGCTCGTCGTTCGGTCATGACAACCTGGAATGACAGACACTGGACGACCTCACAATAACAGCAGGACATTGGCTCATTGTTTTGATCTAGCAGTTGCCACCTGTACCATGACATCACTACACGTGGAATTAATGTGCTTGGTAGCAAATGCCCCATGTAAAGTGACGGACAGCAGCAGAACTTGTGTGTATGACCATTGCGAGATATACCTACGGTAGCAGTCCTGCTAATAATGACAACTGCTTCCACAGCCGGGATAGGTCATCTTGTCACCTGTACCTCAGTACTATTACACAAGGTGGCTCACACATTATGCTTGCACATGCCAATGTTCTACGTATAATGCCACTGTCCACAACCTGCTTTCAATGTATGCATTTCAGGGCAGCAAGGTGCATGACACATGGTGTAGGTAGCATCCACCTGTGTGACCCAGGTAACCTATTGTCTGTCACATCCACACATGCATGACTGTGTATATTTAACCTATATATGTCAGTACTTCATGTACATGTATGCATGTGTATCACAGCACAGATACAGATATATAATTTACAGGCCACATACAGGTATCCGGTAGTAAACCAGTATGATGTGCATATATACCGACAGGTAAGATGTACCCAACTGTAAACCTGTGCATTTACAATAGGAGTCCATTACAACAGGTTCTGTACATGTACGTGTTTGAGCATGCACACTGTGGCCTTCAGTGGTTAGAATCAGTGCATCCAACAAGCCCTTTGTTACTAAGTGTATGAGTATGCCCAGTATAACCTTCTGTAGTTGTAGTCATAGTGCATCCGAAATGGCCCTGTGCTACTAAGTGTATGGGCATGTCCACTGTAACCCTGTATAGTGATAGTAGTTGTCCATTGCACAGATGGCCATACTCCAGTTCAGGTTCCTGTTGTGCTACAACTATACATCTCAGGCCCACCTGTGGATGGTGTGTCTTGTTTGTGCATACAGGTTGTAATGGACACCTACTTTAAACACACAGGTCTACAGCTATGTACTTCATGACTGTCGGTCTCCCTGTTATCAATTGTAGAAGGGCAGTCAGACTGCCTTGGGATGTGTAATCTCTGTGGCACATCTCGTAACTGTGTAGTACTGTAATAGAGATCCTTAGATAGGCAGGAGTTCTGATCCCACCACTGGCGACTGTGTGTGAGACAGCAAATGCCCGAGTGCGTTTGTCAACATAGGCTATGTGTGTGTATTTGTTTCTGCATCCTGTCATGGCAGCGGGTTTTGCTGCATTCCAAAGAGATACCTCCTTTTGCACTGGCCTTTATCCTTGTCAACCACTATACCTCTCTCTTTCACCCTACCCACTGCAAGTAATCGGTCCTGTGATGTCACCAAGCTCAGGAATCAGCAAGTGTAACTGTATGTGTTCTGTGGCACATACCACTGTACTAGTTATCTTTACATAGGAAAGATATGTATACACAATACTGGCAAGTGCGTATGTGTGTGCGACTACCCTGTAGCCAGGCTTACACATGAGTAATGTCTTTTAGTACACCATGGTAGCAATCTGTGGTGACTGGTGTCTACAAAGTATTACATAGTTAGGAATGGTAAAGAATACACTGTCAAGCACGACTACAGTTGGGTATGCTATTTCCCTGTGCCACTGTTGAGCAGTGACACAGAAGTGGTCGCTGGGGTGTAGGTCCATACCCATCATTCCCCCACTCTAAATCCACAATCCCCGGGGTAGATTACATTAGCCATCATTCCCCATCACAAACTCCACATACACAACAACCATTCCCCCTTTTAATTTTGAAAGGGAAAAATTTGTTTCTTTTCCTGGTTTTTCTTCTTTGAATTAAAATTTGTAATTTGTTCATAGGGAAAATTTTTAATTTGTTAAATAATTTTTTATTAATTTAATTAATATATTTATGTTGTGGGCTAAAAATATTTAAATATTAATTATTTAAATTTTTGGTTTTTTTTTTTCTGTTTTTACAAAAAAAGTTTAACCCAAAATTTATTTCTTTTTTTAAAAAGTTAATCACAAACCAATTTTTAAAATAATTAATTTATTTTAAATTTGGAATTAAGTATTTTTAAACTACCCTTTTAAATTTTTTTTGGATTTTTAAACCAAAACTTTTTCCAAATAATTTATTTTAAAACATTCTCAGTTTTTCCGAAAGGGATTTTTTTAATCACCAAACATTTTTGGGGTTTTCTTTTTAAATTCTGTTTCTAAAGTCAAATTTCTTTTTTATGGGGAAATGGGGTTTACAAGTTTCAATTCCTTGGGACAATTCCCCCCAAAACCCAAAAAATTTTTGGTCCTTGGAAAATCTTTTTAAATTTTTTTGGCCCCAAAACCCTCAAAGGGAAAAATTCCTTGACCCGGGGTTAATATACCAATTTTTAACCTCAAACAACAATTTTAAAAAACCTCTCAAAAAACACCAAAACGGAGGCCACCAAAGGGAACCCCAAAAAATTTAAAAACAACATTTAAAAATGGACCTACAGTAAATGTCAAAAAAACCCCCCACAAGGCCCCTGCTTTGGGGTCCTGTCAACACAAACCCGCAGAAAGGGGAAAAGGGGGGGCCCCCAAACAACACCCGGCCTTCAACACAGGTACTATGTTTCCCGTCATTTAGGGGAAACACCTGAGAGGGCTTTGATCTGAAAAAACATTGGGGTGTTTGTGGGATATAACCCCGCCTTGAGGGTTCCTAAAACCCCCCAAAATGTGCCCGTGTTTTGCTTTAACAATTCCTTAAAACTCTGGGGTTATTCCCAAAGGGGCCCAAAAGGGGGTGTTTCCGGGATGACAAAGCGAAAGCCACTTTAACCTTATTCACCCTTTTGGGTTTGGGTTTCCTTTTTTAATTTTAATCCTTTTTTTTCAACCAAATTTTCCCCCCACCCCAAAAAAAAAATTTTTTTGGGGTTCCCGTCAAAAGGGTCCCAAAATTTTTCCCAAGGGTTTTAAAAAAAACATTTTTAACAAATTTCCTTTAACCCCAACATTTTTTCCTTTTTAAAACTCCTCCGAAAAGGTACCCCAATTTAAAAACCCCAAAAACCTTTCCCGGTGGCCCGCACCTGCTGGGGCCCCTTTTTTTGGGGAAAACTGTTTTTCTTTGTGGGTGTTCGCCACCTCCCTCAGGGTCAATGGCCTTTCCTTTTTAAACCTAGGGATAAAAATATCACCCCCTCATACCCGGGGTTTTCCCAAAAAGCTGGGAAAATATTCCCCAAACCTTTACCCAAAATTTCCCGGCATCTTGTGGTGTCCCTTTTTTCCCGGGGCTTTTGATCTCCAAATTTTTCCGCTGGGGCCCAATGTTCCTTTTGGATCCCTCCCCGGGGGTTGTCCCCGGGGATTAACCCGGGCCCCAGGCTTTAAAAAGGATTCCATTTTCCCCCCTTTTGGGCTTGGGCCTGGCCCCTCTAAACCGTGTCAAATTTTTTCTTTTTCCCCCCCCTCTGGGGTTCCCCCTTTTTCCGGGCCCTCTTTTGGGGGGGCCCCCTCCGGGGGTTCTTCGTAGGAAAATTTGGTGGTTTTTGTTTGAAAAAAAGGGCTTCCCTTAAAAATTTAAGGGTTTTGGGAAAAAAGTAAAGGGTTTAAAACAATATAAGGGGTTTTTTAGTTTGGTGGGGGAAAATTTTATGTGTTGTTAAAAAATGGGTTTGTTACAGGAAATTTTAAACATATTTTGGGTTAGAAAAACCAAAAAGGGTTTTGGTTGGAAAAATTGATAGAATAAAAAAAAAATGATATAAATAGGTGTTGGGGTGACAATTAAGGTTTAAAAAACAAATGTTTTTTGTTTTGAAAAGGGGGTGTGGATTAAAATAGAAAAAATTTGATTTTTATTGTTTATATTGTGAAAATATAAAATAAAAAAAATGGTTTGAGACGGGTATATTTTTTTGTGGGGGAATTTTTAAATTTTGATTTTCAAACAGCACCCAAAAATTGTTTAAAAACCGTATAAGTATGATTCCCACACACCCCTTGGTTTTTCCCCCTTAATGTTAAAAAATAAAAGGGGAAATTATGTGTTAGTTTTGGGGGGTAGTAAAATTAAGTTGAAAAAATTTGGAAATTGCCACTTTAAAACCTACTTTTCCAAAGGGAAACAATTTTGGGACAAAATTTCAGATGTAAACTTTTCTTTTTTTTTTTCACAAATTTAAAAATACCTTCAAAGGGGCTACAAAAGGTAACCCGGGGCTGTCATTTAAAACCTGTAGTAATTGCAATAGACTATGGAACCCCTGGCCCGAAGGAATTAGGGCCGGGGGCCCAGGTTGATGGGAGGGTTTTGAACCCAAGCCTTGTTGGAAACCCTTTAATTGCCCACCACAGGGGCACTTTTAAGGGGGTAAAAGTTTTTGACCCTGATTTGGGGACAAAGCCCCTTAAAGACTGACCAAAACCTTTTACATGGGAGGGCCCCCCTGGGCCAAAAACTGCCCATGTCAAAAACCCCCCTACAATTTTAAAAACCCCCTGGGCAAAACCCCGATTTGTGAAAAGTTTAAAAACAATTGTGTAGTTGAATAAATAATTGGAGGGTTCTACCCCAAAAACTAATGTGTGTTGTTGTTGGGGGAAAAAGGCTGGCCCTTTTAAAAGGTTTGCCAATTTAACAATTCACCCCGGGAATTCCCTGTGTCACCCAACCAGAACACCTTGGGATGTTTAACAAACTCCAAAAAGTGGGTTTTAAACCCCCGGAATGCCCGTAGTTGAACCCAGTTTTGGTGGGGTTTAAATTTAAACACAAAAGGTGTTGTTTTTGTGTTACAGACCTTGGAATCTTTTCCACTGGACATGTTGGGGTGTTTTTTTTATATTGTATTTATATAAATGTCCCCCATGGTAAATATCACAACCCAAATTTTGGAAATATAATTAAAATTAAAAATATTAAAATGTATTGGAATTTTTGGAAAATTAAAACAAAAATATATTGCCCGGTTATGTATGTTGTATAATTTAAAATTAAATAATTTTTAAAAAATTTTTAAAATTCCCCGTGGGGGCAGGGATATTACAAGTACAATAACAAAATTGCGGAAAAATGTTGCCCACTAATTACTATTTAACATGTGGTCCATAAATTATAAAATAAATTTAATTTTATACCCAAAATAAATAATATATTATTTTTTTTCACACAACCCTACTAACATTCCCAAACCCCCAAAAATTGGATATAATAACAACTTTCACAAATTAAAAATACACCTTAATTATTAATTATTTTAAATTAAATTAAAAATTTAAAATTAAATTTTTAAAACACAACACAACCCCCAAACATCCATAAAATTAAAAAATTTAAAAATTTTAAAAAATACCCAAAAATTTTGGGTGTTGGTTGGGTTTTCACACCATGTTGGGTTGGATGAAATTATAATTTATTTAAATAAAATAAAATATATGTAGTATGGTTTTGGGGGTTAAAAAAAAAATTTAAATTTAAATTTTAAATTTAAAAATTTTAAAAAATTCAAAAAGGGTTAATCCCACCCATAAACCCCAAACCCCTTTTTAAAATTTTTAAAACCTTATTTATTAAATAATGGGTTTATTAAAAATTCCCAACAATTACCCTTAATTTTTTTTAAAAATTAAAAACCCGTTTTTTTTTTGGGAAGAAAGTGTGGTTTTAATAATTATTTATATATTTGTTAATTAAAACACACACATTTCCTTTCACAAAAACCAACATTCGCTTTTTGGGGAAAATTTGGGGTAACTTTTCTTTTTCACGAAAGTAATTTGGGGCTGTCAAAAACCCAAAAGGGTTTTTAAACCCCCGTAATGGTTTTGGTTTTGTGACAAAGGGTGGGTTAGGTTTTGTCTCCAAGGCCCTTTTTGATGGGATTTGGCCTCTTGGGGCTGTCCCTTCCCAAAAACTTTTTGGTTTTTGGTTTTTGGGAGGGGGGTACATGTCAGCAGCTTGGGAAAAGTGTTTTGGCAATCCGGTGATGGCCCCACCTACAATCCCCTCTAGCTGAAAAATTTTTTTGTGGCTGTAATGCCCTAGCCATTGATAAACAAGGGACAAAATTCCAAAAGGGCCCCTTTTTGGTGTTTGCCCAAAACAGGGAAAAATGGCTTTTTGGTAAACCACAATTTACAGAATTTTAATCCCGGATTTTTCCCCAAAAAAACATACACCCTTTGGGAAAAAAACCCAAAAAAAGGGGGAAATTCCAACATGGCTTTAACCTTTTAAGTGTAGTTGATCATTAGAAATGGGTTTAACCCGGGGTTTTGGGGTTGGTTTTGTGTTTTAAAATGGCAGGCCTGTTTGGGGGGGAAACCCCCACTGTTGGGGAGTGTTTTTTAGTTTTCCATTTGGGGTTTTCCTTTTATTTACTGCCCCCTCTGGGAACAAGCAGGAGCCCAAAGGGAGGTTGGGAAACCAATACATTTGGGAAAAATGGTGAACGATGCAACCCTACTTTGGAATGTCCTGAAACCCCGTGGGATAAAAAAACACTTTTCCCGGGGTTCTAGTACCCCCCCAATAAATGGGCCCCTTTTTTCATGGGGTGGGGTGGCCCCGTCACAAATCTTCACATTTGGGGGAAATGTCCTTCATATTTATATGCCGCAAATTGTTGGGGTTGGGTTGAGGCCCTACCAAACCCTTTCCCCGTTGGAAAGTAACCGGGAAAACCCGTTACTATTCAAGCCATAACCCGTGGTTTTTAAACCCCGCCAAAACCAAAGGCCGTATTTGGGTTTGGAGGTCCCCGCTTGTCCCAAAATTCCCGCCCCAGGCACCGGCACCGCATTTTTTGGGGAACCCCAAGCCTTGGACCTTTAAAAACCGTTTGGGTCTTTCAAAAACCCTTCCTTTGGGAAACCGGATGAGGAAGGGCTTCCCCTGGGGGCATTCCCGACAACACCCTGTTTAAAATCCCACTGGTTTGGGGGGGGCCAAAAAGGGGTTTGGGGCCAAGGGTTTCCCTCAACCCCGGTTTTCACCCTTTGGGGGGGGGCCCCCTAACAGAAACAATGCCACCTTTGCAGCTGGTTTTGGTTTCATGGGGTTTATGGGTAACCCCATCCCAGTTTCCCAATTGGGGGTCAGGGTTTTAAACCCAAAACCCTCCCATTGAATGGTATCCCCCGGGTTATTAGACCCTTTTTATGCTGTCCCTTGGGTTTGGGGGATTTTCCCTTAATTATCCTTAAGGGGGGGGACAATACTCCCTTCCCCAAAACCCCCTTTTTCACCTAAGAAACAAAAAAAATTCCTTTTTAAATTTGCCCCCAACATAATTTTTCCTTTCCCCACCAAAATGTCCCCTTTTTGGGGGCATGGGGAACCCCATTAATTTACCCTTTTCATTTTTAAACCCCCGTCTTAGGGGGGCCCGAAGATCTTAAGGTTTTATCCCAAGGGCCCCTTCCCGATGAGCCCCGTTTTCCCCCAATTTGGGGGAGGGGGATTAATGTAAAAACTTTTTAAAATTTTAGTCAGAGCCTGTGTGGAGGTGGCTGAACCACTGGACATGTTGGGGAGTGTCTTTTGTAGTTTTCCTATATGGTGTCCATCTTATAGGTCACAATTTCCACCTCATGAGGAGTACAGATATCAGTCAACCAAGGGACTGTGTTGGCAAGCCATACCCCTACATATGGCAAAAGGCCTGGTGAACAAAGTATGGAACCCTGCTATTACCGGAATACGTCCTGAACCCATGTGTCATACACAAATATACTTGCCTAGAATATCCCGCTATGTTGCTAGTACCCTGAACATTAACGACAGATAGTAGGCATGGTGTGATTGCAGTGGGGTGCAGAGGGCAGGAAACCCTGTACAGCAGTACAATAGGCACAATTGCGGACAATGTGCCTTCACTAGGTTCCCCACTGGATGCCTGCAACATGTGGTGCCATCAAATGTGATCCACAGAGGCCATACAATGCCTTACACATGTGCCCTGTATTGACCAATGCCACTGACAGCGTGATAGAGGTATTCCCTGGTATCAATGCAGGTGCAAGGTCAACCTGCTGACCAAGCAGGTTCTGCCACACCAGGCCAGTATTGGCATATCGGAGGATAACAATCTGTGTACACAACATGTGCCAGCCAAATTAGGTACACCTGTACATGTCACTGTACATTATTGTGGGACATGCACATCCCAGGCAATGTCCATGTCAAGGACTATCAAACACAGACATGGCATGCATTGCAAAGCTATGGCCATACACAACGGTAACCAAGATGTCAGGACAGTTCATACAATACCCATCTGTGGGTGACACTGCAGACACTACACCCCTGTACTACACTGCACACCACTGTTGGGTGGCATGAGGCCAAGGATTCCCACCTCACCCAGCCTTGTACAGCCATCTTGCACAGCCAGCCACTGCACACACATGAAGCAATGCACACATGCATGTCAGTACTGGCGCCTTGCATCTTCATGGGGGGGTATGATGCTCCCAACCACAGTCACTCCCAGTATAACTCCCATTGGCATACAGACAGATGTCAAACATGTTCACATGCCCTAACCCATAGAACCTCTGGATGTCCCCTGTGGTGCATGTAGTACCTGTGCATTACTGCAGTGGCAAAATAAGTGGTTTGGGAGTGTATATGTGGGTCTGGCAAGGGTCAATGTGAGTCCATTAGAGTGTGTGGATGTGTTGACAATGACATCCGTTCATGTGGACAGCCATGTGTGCTACATCTAATGTCTGTCTACTATATCTCTGTTGCAGATGTCGCACACCAACACACATGTTCTTATGGCACACCAACATGTCAGCTTTGTGGCACATGGAGTAACTGCATGTACTTGCAATAGTAATTACTAGTCATTCAGGGATTTCAACCCCTGTACTGGTAGGTGTGTGACGGACGTTGCTTAGGTTTTAGTCTCCAAGCCCTTCTCTGATGTACTTTGCCCCTGTCTGTCCCTCCCACACACTCTCTGGTGGATGTGGAGGTGTACACCTGCTCAGCAGCAGCTTGTTTATTGTAAGCGATGGTCATGTTCAGGTGATGGCCTCTGCACCTATTGCAGTCCTCCTCTAGCTGATTGCATGTAGAACAGCTGCGATGATGTTCCCATAGCCATTCGCATTTAGAACACAGTACAATATCTAGGATCATCATGTTGGTGTTTGCCCATGACAGTCACTGAGTGGTACCCGGATCTGGTGTTTGGTAAACGGCATCAAAGATATCTAGATTTTCCTCAAACTACATACACAGTGGGAAATAGCCTAATGACAGGAGGGTGATGTGCCAGACATGACTACAGCATGCAAGTGCAGCTATGCATCATTGAGACAACTGTCTGTTTAACAAGATGCGTGTTGTAATGGCTATTCTGCAGGTTTTAAAACCGACAAGACAGTGCTCTGTTTGTGAGGGACCCCCATCTGTAGGGCCATCCGGTGACTGGTCAGTGTGTGGAACCATTTGTTTCCTGTGTATTCCTCACTGAACACATCTGTAAACAGCAGGAGCATAGTGTTAGAACTGCAGCCAGTACATGTTGATGGTGAGGAGTTACTGCCATCGCATCCCTGACTGGACATGTCACATGAAACAGTGGTATGACAGACACTGTCTGGGGTTCTCAGTGACATGCCAATAATGGGCCACTGTTCATAGCTGCTGTCACAAGTCTTCTACATGTTGTATAGATGTCATGCAGTATATATGCATGTGTTGTGTTGGGTTGATGGTCATATCTATGCATGCTGTTGTAAGTAATCCTGAATGCTGTTGACTATTACTAAGCCATATCTGTGTGTTTAAACTGCAACACCATAGGCTGTATGGGTTTGGAGGTCCCGGCAGAACTTCTTGTCCCACTTCAGCTGGCCAGAGCACCGGGCACCAGCATATCTGGGACCCAGCCTTGGACCTCCACCTGTTGGCTCTGCACCGCCTTCTGGTGGTACCGCCACTGAGGATGTGGCTCGTCTCCCCTGGGAGCAGGTCCAGACAGGGACATGTCCGCTGTTGTATAGTCCCGGACGTGGTGGGTAGGGGGCTCAATAAGGGGTTTCGAGGCCAGATACGCCAGCTAAAGGGCAGAGTGTCACAGGGGGAGGCTGCCCCTCCTAGACAGTGCCCAGCACTGCCACCTTTGCAGCTGTTTTGGTGCAGTGGTGGCTGCCCATGGCTGAGGACCTCCATCCCACTATTTCCAACTGGGGGCTCATGGGCTTGTGAAAGCCGAACACCCCTCCCCATCTGAGGTGTATCCCTCCAGGAGTTATATACCGACCCTGTATGCTGTCTTGTCTTGTCTTCTTACCCTACCTATCCTCCACGAGCACACCTACTCTCCTTCCCCAACATCCCACTCTCATCCTACAGAAACAGAAACAGGCCAATAGGTTCCTAGAACATTTGCCCCATACATAGCTGTCCATTTCACACACGTGTCCACTGGACACATGTAACCCTTTTAACTCATTAACCCAGAGTACCTTCTCATGGCACCTCTGTGCTTAACACAGAGCGCACCATGAGAAGATACTAATTGGAAGCTGTTATCCCAGAGTGCCTTCCACAAGCATGAGAAACTGTATTCCAGATTTGTAGGTGACCTTAATGTAAAACATGCTAAAATTGTAACTGAATGTGTAAATTACTTTATATAGTTACAATTCAGCATGTTTCTACATTAAGTTCACATTAAAGTTATTTTAGAAAATCTGCTTTAAAAATACTTTAACAGCAAGTGGTGGCAGCCAATCGGATTCCTGCAATCCAAGCCACCACTTGCATCACACATCCACCCCCAACATTTAGTGTAGTACAAAATTATTTTGCGTCTTCTGTATAGAAGTCAGTCAGGAATTCATTTCTTTGACAGATGAGCAGATAACATATTTAGTCCGGTGCCGTAGTTTATGTCGGATTATTTTGCGTCTTGCCTTTTATCTTTGCTTTTGGTAGCTGTTTTGTTTATATGCAGAAGTTGGTGAGTATTTCAATTGTGAGATGAGCAGATTACATCTTTAGTCTGGTGCCGTAATTATTTCCTGTACATTGGCTGGATTGGGGGGCTTCTCATTTTGTTAGTGATGAAGTTTCGCCGAGTGGTCTTTTGTTTCTTTAAATAGTTTGCTTTTTATTTTTGATGCATGTCCAAACAGCATCAACTGTATATAGGAGATTATCTTGCAAGCAAGAAGCACATGTCGGAAGGGTGAGGTTTTTTTTTTTTTTGCCTTTTAAACTGTATTGGTTTGCTGAGCTATTTGTAGGTCACTGTTCTCTATCTTTGAAGGCCACGAGTTTGGCCTGTGCGCTTTTTAATAAATTGGAATTGGTATTGCCGTGTTTTAAATGACAAGAGTTTAAAGTATTTTGAAATTCACAATGCATGTTGGCGTTTGGTTGCAGTTAAGATCTTTGGTGACATAGGCAGTGCATGTGTCTCTCGATAGGCATCTATCGGCAGCTAGTCAGAGTGATCCTTGATACTAGGGTGTGGAGTTCTGCAGTGTAAAGTCTTCATCAAAGCCTACATTTTCCATGTTTGTTTCATCTGTGGATAGTAGTAGTTTTACACAGAACAGAGCATGGGGCATATGGTTGTATGCTGTGCACGTTTGCCTTTTCTTGAAGTTAGCTTATGTGTGGCCATTTGGAACAGCAGAGTAATAAGCATAATGGAAGAACAAAAACAGTTGTTGGATACGATTGTAAAGCTTTTGTGAAGACAACTGCACATCTGTGTGTACTTGAACAGCCTTTTTGAAAATATGTCCGTTTACACATTCTCTTGAAACTGACTTGCATGTTAAACTGGATTACATTTCTCTGTACATTATCTACTAGTCATATTAATTAATAAACATATAAATATATTGTGTTTTGATGCACAAGCCAGTGCATTTCTTTGTGCCGGTCCCAAGCCTGGAAAAATGGGGAGGGTTGCATCAGGAAGGGCATCCGGCATAAAGCCTCTGCCAAATTACTGATGTGGAGAACGTTTCATATTTACATACTGGATTGGTCGAAGCCCAGGTTAACAATGACCGCCACCAGTACTGTTAGCCAACAGGGTGCTGGCAGAAATTGGGCTACTGTTGGCCGAAGAAGAGGAGGAGGGGGAAGGCATGTCCAAAGGCAGGAAGAGAGGAGGAAGGTTAGGAGTGCAGTACTGAGGGTAGGAACTTTGACTGTTTGTAGTAGGACTGGTATAGGGAGAGAGCTAGCTGATATGATGGAGAGAAGGAAGGTTGATATATTGTGCGTGCAACAGACTAGATGGAAGGGAAGTAAGGCCAAGTGTATAGGAGGCGGGTTCAAATTGTTCTATCATGGTGTGGATGGCAGAAGAAATGGGGTAGAGGTCATCCTAATGGAACAGTATGCCAAGAGTGTTTTGGAGGTGAAAAGAGTGTCTGGATGCTTATGAAGCTTGAAATTGATGGTGTAATGATGAATGTTGGTAGTGCATATGCTCCACAAGTTGGGTGTGCGATGGATGAGAAAGAAACATTTTGGAGCGAGTTGGATGAAGTGGTGGTGAGAGACTAGTGATTGGAGCGTACTTCAGTGGGCATGTTGGTGAAGTGAACAGAGGGGATGAGGAAATGATGGGTAGGTATAGTGTTAAAGGAGAGGAATGCAGAAGGTCAGATGATTGTGGATTTTGTGAAAAGGATGGACGTGGCTGTGGTGAATACGTATTTTAAGAAGAGGGAGGAGCATAGGGTGACGTACAATAGTGGAGGAAGATGCACACAAGTGGATTGTATCCTATGTAGGAGGGCCAGTCTGAAGGAGATTGGAGACTGTAAAGTGGTGACTGGGGAAAGTGTAGTTAAGCAGCATAGAATGGTGGTCTGTAGGATGATGTTGGTGATCAAGAAGTGGAGGAGGAGTGTGAAAGCAGTGCCAAGGATTAAATGGTGGAAGTTAAAAGGGTGATTGTGAGGAGGCGTTCAGGGAAGAGTAAGACAGGCACTGGGAGACAATGAAGAGTTACTGAATAGCTGGGTAACTACAGCAGAGCTAGTAAGGGAGACTGCTAGGAAGGTGCTTGGTGTGACATCTGGACAGAGGAAGGAGGACAAGAAAATATGGTGGTGGGGAAGTACAGGAGAGTATACAGAGGAAGAGGCTGGCGAAGAAGAAGTGGGATTGTCAAAGAGATGAACAAAGTAGACAGGAGTATAAGGAGGTGAGAAGCATGGCAAAGACAGAGGTGGTGAAGGCTGAGGATAAGGCATATAGAGAGTTGTATGAGAGATTGGACACTAAAGAGGGAGAAAAGGACCTGTACAGATTGGCTAGACAGAGGGACAGAGCTGGGAAAGATGTGCAGCAGGTAAGGGTGAGGGAAATGTACTCAAGTCAGGAGAGTGTGTTGAGCAGATGGAAAGAGTACTTTGAAGGGCTGTTGGAGAGACAGAGACAGAGTTGATGTGGGGATAGTGATGACATACCAGTGGAAGCATGGAGGTGCTTAGGAGAAATGGCAGTGGAATTTTTAACCAGATTGTTTGATGAAATTTTGGAAAGTCAGAGGATGCCTGAGGAGTGGAGAAAAAGTGTTTTGGTACCCATCTTTAAGAATAATGGTGATGTGCAGAGCCGCAGTAACTACAGAGGGATAAAATTGATCTGACAGCTTGAAGTTATGGGAAAGAGTAGTGGAAGCTAGGTTAAGAAGGGAGGTGATTATTATTGATCAGCAGTATGGTTTCATGCCAGGAAACAGCACTACAGATGCACTATTTACCTCTGAGAGTGTTGTTGGAGAAATACAGAGAAGGCCAGAATGAGATGCAGTGTGTCTTTGTGGACATAGAGAAAGCATATGACAGGGTGCCTAGAGAGGAGTTGTGGTACTGTATGAGGAAGTCGGGAGTGGCAGAGAAGGATCAGCTCTGAGCCCTTTCTTATTTGCAGTGGTGATGGACAGGTTGACAGATGAGATTAGACAGGAGGCCCCGTGGACTACGATGTTTGCAGATGACATTGTGATATGTAGTGAGAGTAGGGACCAGGTTGAGGAGATCCTGGACAGGTGGAGATATGCTTTAGAGAGGAGAGGAATGAAGGTCAGCAGGGCTAAAACAGAATATATATGTGTGTAAATGAGAGGGAGGGTAGAGGAATGGCGAGGATGCAGGGAGTAGAGTTGGTAAAGGTGGATGAGTTTAAGTACTTGGGATCAACAGGTCAGAGCAATGGTGAGTGTGGAAGAGAGGTGAAGAAGAGTTCAAGCAGGGTGGAATGGGTGGAAAAGAGTGTCAGGATGATTTGTGACAGACTGGTACCAGTAAGAGTGAAAGGGAAGGTCTACAAGAGGGTAGTAAGACCAGCTATGTTATATGGGTTGGAGACGGTAGCATTGACGAAAAGGCAGGAGTCAGAGCTGGATTTGGCAGAGTTAAAGATGTTAAGATTTGCACTGGGTGTGACTAGGATGGACAGGATTAGGAATCAGTATATTAGAGGGTCAGCTCAGGTTGGGCAGAGACAAAGCAAGAGAGGCGAGATTGTGTTGGTTTGGACATGTGCTGAGGAGGGATGCTGGGTATATTGGGAAAAGGATGCTAAGGACGGAGCTGCCAGGTAAGAGGAAAAGAGGAAGGCCTACGTTAAGGTTTATGGATGTGGTGAGAGATGACATGCAGCCAGTTAGTGTGAAAGAGCATGATGCAGAGGACAGGAAGAAATGGAAATGGATGATCAGCTGTGGAGACCCCTAATGGGAGCAGCCGAAAGAAGATTATGATGTATGTTTTCATTTGTATTTTTACTTGTGGAGCTTCTCTCCCTGGACATCTGCTGAAAATGGGTTCCTGACCCAATCAGACTTTCCTGGTCAACAAATGCACACAAAAAACAAATATCATTAATTTATAATGTCCCACTAGAAATCTTGGCTCAGCCAACACAATCCTAATAAAAGTCCTCAACAACAAACTCCTGTGGGAATGCAGTACTTAGAAACTCACTTGGCCATACATAACCAAACTTGTAAACAGTAGTTCCCTTAGGAGTTCCACAATTTCAATTTATTCCAGCCCCTCTAATATTATAAATGACTAGTCACAACTCAGCTTGACAACTGCTTGCCAAAGGAATACATCAGTCAAAGTCATTTTGACCCGTGCATGTATTATCCTGTAGTTACTTATAAGCTACAAGAGCGAGCTTTTCTCTGAAAACATTGTATATACTACTTGTTTTATTTTTTCAGTTTTTTTTACTACTGTGCATCTCCTGAAATGCATTTTTTTATTATTTAATGTACCCTTGTCTAAATGCGTCATGTTATACTACTTTTCCATACATTACTTACTGTAATATATTTTTGTAATCTCTGTTATTTTACAGTTTTTCTCCCTGGGATCACCTGCAAACCCAGTGGACAACCATGTAAAAATAAATAAATGCTTTATCTAATAGATGGATGGATAGATAAACAAATCCCAGCATAAGACAAAATGTTGGGTCTATATCATACAGTCGAATTTTTAATGGTTTGAATCACTAAAGGTCGAACTTTAATGATCGAACTATTTAAAAACTAAAACACAAAACAAAACACAAAACAAAACACAAAACAAAAAACACATATACTTACGGGAAAAAAAATGGTTGTATGCAGGGGGCCAAGCTGCCCTACACCCCCCGCTACTTAAATATACCAACTCTGAGATCGCACTCCATTGAAGTAAAGGGAAGTCTCCACTTATGGAGATTTCCGTTTACTCACCTGTTCCACCTTCGAGTTTTTAACTGTTCGATCACTAAAGTGTGATCTTTAGTAATTCGAACAATTAAGAATTCGACTAAATGATAGGAACCCGAAAATGTTAAACTCCCTCAATACATTTCAATTCATGATGGTAATTTTGTCTTAAAACTGCAGGAGATCACCCCTTATTATTGAGTACTGCTACCAGCTAGTTAATTTCTGTTTTGAGAAAGAGATTTTTTTTTTTCCCAAGATGTTACTGTAATTCCTCTCTACATTACACCTTAAACACTTTAGCAAGCAGTACTGCAACTTATGAGCTAATGCAACTCAGGAACTCCCACCCACCACTAAATAAGGACCTTTATATTTGGGGTAAAGCTACTCCCAACTTACTGACATTATGGCACACAACACTGCCCAGCTTTGACCATTAATTGCCATTTCAGAATTTTAAAGCACTGTCCCCCCTTGGGTAAAGCCCCATGCACTGACAAGATTTATAGGACTGATTTAGAATAAAATTATTTTTTGTTAACAGTACTATACATAGTCTAGCACATTGTAAATAATTGTATAATAGTTAAATGTTCAGCCTACAGCTATTTTGATCAAATATACATTCCTATACTGTTAAAATTGCTGTGGATGATTATAGTGTGTATTACCACTTTTGCACTAAAAACATATTACTCATTTAGCATAGCTTCCAAATAGCTTGGGCTACAAAAGAGAAGTAGTATAGCTGATGTGGAAGGATAGGGAGGGGGTATTCAAACCCCACAGAAATTCAGTACATTTGCAGTCAACCAGCTCAAGAGTTGCGGCATTTTTAGTATTTGGTTTCAATCCTCAGCTAACCTGTAGGTGCACATGAGTCTAGGCTATGTGCAAATAAAAACTTAACTTATTTTCACTGCATAAAAAGGTGAGCATATTTTTTAGATGGGAGGGGGTATAAAGATGCTGACCCTTGCATCAATTTGTCATGCAGCATGCATTTTTACTATACCTCACCTTGTTTCTAGCTCAGTGTTATGAATACAGCCTTGTCAATTATCCCATCACATCTATCATTTTAATTAAAATAAATTCTTGCACAAAGACAAAGCAAGATCATTCTGGACTCGTATGGGGATTCAGTGATTGTTCCAAGCTTACAGTTATTGGCTAATTTGGTGAGCCTGATGACCCCAACATTGGCCTCCACTTCAAAAAAGTGGAAACCAAACAGGTGAGGTCCCAACACTGGGCCGTGTGGGGCATAGCTAGTAAAAGGTATCTTACTGGAGGTGGATTCACCTATCCACACAGCATGTGACCCGTCAGTGAGCCAGTTTGTTATCCATCTGATGATGTAGGGGTTCATGCCTAACTCAGTATATTTGTCTGATCCCTGAGTGGAAGATTGTATCAAAAGCTTTTGCCAGATGTGTACAAGTAGTATGTACTGTTTTACCCTCAGCCATGTTGTATTCAAATACTGTCTTCAAGAACATTGTTTGCAAATAACAGTCTGTAGAAATGTTGGAATGCTGGATAACAAGAACACTGCTGATATATATCCAAGGTTCTGCACATATATTTTGGTTCTCCTGAATAACATCAACTGAAAGTCTTCTCTACTGAGGAATGCTGGGAATGTTACGGAAGGGTAGTTTGGGGAAATATTTCATTCAGGTGCTTATGCATACATCATTTTACTGAAGGGGTCACTTGGGTGAATACCTCGACGTTCTACTGAAAGGGTCAGTTGGGTGAATCTAATTGTGGTGCATGTGCATTTGCAAGTGAAATGCAGATACCAGGTCACTTCTGTGTTTGCATTCTCTACTTTGATAGGATTTGTGGCACTATGCTACCTGAATCAGCCCTCCTTTCCAGAAATGTATGTGAAGGGTTGTTTGAGGGAAACATTTCATTTAGGTGCAAGTATCAGGGAAGTGCTTGTGCATACATGGTCTGACTGCTGAAGTGACCGCTGGACAAAATAGTATATGGTGTCATTTTGGTGCTTGTGAATACACAATGCAAACTGGATGGGCTACTGGGGAAACAGAAATAAAGTCTGAAAATTGCATGTGATTACATTACTTAGAATACAGCACAGAAATGTAATTATAGTGTAATATGCCAGCATATAAGACATCAGATACACCATCGACTAATACTAATTAATAGTATAATGTAAAATAAGCAGACAAGTCACTTCTGCTTGTATTATTCTATTTGCGATTAGTAGTTGCAGGAGTAAGACAGGTGATCACGTGCAGACTACTGCCAGCATGGAGCTACCATATTTTTGTGCATTTTTCCTGGCTTTGTCAGTCATGTGTGGAATTTAGGTGGGAGGAAGGAGGCAGTAATATGCAAGTGTTATACTATTTTACTGAATTACTCAGGTGTTCTCCATGCTGATAATGAGTCTGTGTTGCACAACAGTTGCACAAGGTAATATAATGAATGCCTAGTCAACAGGTTATGTGCAGCAATTATCACCTTTGTCTGAGCATGCACAACTTTGCAGTACTGAAAGGAAGGTCATTATCACATTAGCAATAAGTGCAGTTACAATATAGCGGTGAGTCATTATCACTTTTTTGGGAAAAGTCTCAGCTGCTGTAACTGTTATTCACACAAGTAGAAGTCGTTATCACGTTGAAGAACGCACAAGTCAAATTGTGTTTTTTTCTCTCCTTGTAGTCCTTGCAAGCTGCCCCCTCATTCTTCATCAGCTAGCTATCCTCCAAACCCCCTGATGTTTTTTCCTGTATGTGTTTGCATGTGCCCTTTCTGTGCTCCCTTGTCAGTCATTGTGTGTAATGTGTTTTCACGGTGGTAGGTATGTACCTCTGCAGCATCATCACCACTTATGTACCTTATGAAAAGAATAATGCCCCTGTGGATAGGAGTGAAGATTTGAATGGTCTAACCAGGTCATGCATTATGATATACATATATATGCACTCTTCCAATAGATCTGTCAAACATCAGTAGTAATCTGTATTTTATTTCCTGTGCAGGTTTGTCCACCTTCTGACATGAGGTACAACTTCTGATGTGGCCATTCATACATTCACTGGGCTGCAAGCCATGCCTCCATAACTGAAATCAAGCACAACTTGCGCTTCCCCACATCCAGTGTGAAGGTGTACTGGATTGCAAGAAGAGGTATGCATTGGAGCGGACTCCTGCATTTGTTGGAAGAGAAGTGTTCCATCTATCCTGAGCCCGACATCCTTGTGCTGCCCATTGGAGGGAATGATGTCATCAGTCAACCACTCAGAAGGCTACAGTTTCAATCGGAGCAATTTTTGAACACCTGCAGTCGTGGTGGCTATGTTGTCATTTTGTATGGTCTGACATAATTCCTCAACATATGGAAAAGACCAGTCAACGGGCAGTGCACAAGGCCAGACGTTTACAGAATGGGTTCATGCATGGCTTGATGCACAGGGTTGGTGATCTACAATCTGTCATGACAGCAGCACCGCAGATGATGTTCCTGTTCAGAAGAGATGGCGTTCACCTAACTGAGGAGGGCATTGCGTTATTCTTGACTGACAACCACAATGGTGTGAGGAGCGCTATGCAGGATTGGTAATATGCAGCTTGTGAGAATAGAAAACACCCATGACCAAGCTGGGAGCACCTGAGGAGGGCCTTGTGTTGTTCTTGACTGACCTCCACAATGGCGTGAGGAGAGCTATGTAGGATTGCTAACATGCAGCTTGTGAGAAGAATGGAAAACATCCATGACCAAGTCGGAATAGTACAGTAAGTAAAACACTTATGAAATGTGTTGTGTAAAATAGATTTCTGAGTTTGGCAAATAACTGTGGTAAGGAGCTGGTGAGGATGCTGAGAAAGAAAAAGAAGTTATGTCTTACCATAACGTTCCATCTGTATTGTTGAACCTCGTTCAGTCATTACGCATGGGTATTGGTTCCGAGCTTGGAACCAAGCTGGCCAGTTTCCAAGCTCACATCAGCTTCAAACTCTCGTGCTAAACTCTTACCCACAATCCCCTCTCCCTGTTACCTTAGATTGAGTTTGCAAGTTAAAGAAGGTAGAGGCTACCTCTGGTCAAATAACTTGGAACTGGATGGTGAGATCCACTAGAAACCACAGGAGGAGGAAGGGTCGTAATGACTGAACGAGGATCAACAATACAGATGGAACATTATGGCAAGATATAACTTCTTTATCTGATATTGTTAATCCTCGTTCATTCCTTACACATTGGACAGAGTCCCCAGCTACCTCTATTCCTGGAAGGCTCATGGAAGGACATTCCTGAGCTCCATAAACCAAAAGATACTCTTCCCCTGGAGGCCAAATCCAATTTGTAATGATTGATGAAGGCATGAGGCATAGCCCAAGTTGCAGCTGCACAGATGTCATGTAAAGAAGCTCTGGCATGGAAGGCAGCAGAAGTTGCCACCGACCTTGCTGAATGAGCTTTCATGGTAGTAGGCAACAAGATATTACATTGTGTGTAAAATAAAGGTCACACAGTCCTTCAACCATCTAGCTAATGTGACCTTAGCAACAGCAGATCCTAATCTAAGTCCAGAAAAGGCCAAAAATAACTGGTCAGATTTACGGAAGGGTTTAGTCCTGTTTAAGTAAAAATGGATTTGCCTGTGTATATCTGGGGTATGTAGGCAATACTCTCCTCTGTTTGAACTGGCAATTCAACGGCTTGATTAATGGACATTTCAGAGATCACTTTAGGCAGAAATGACAGATTAGTTCTCAGAGACACTATCTCTATGAAAAATCAAGTATGGACTCTTGATACATAAAGCTTGAAGTTCAGAAATACGTCTGGCAGAAGTAATGGCTACCAAAAACCAGGTTTTCCATGACAAATGCTTGAAGTTCAGAAATACGTCTGGCAGAAGTAATGGCTACCAAAAACCAGGTTTTCCATGACAAATACTTGAGGTCGCAAGAAGAGGCTAGTTTGAAAGGTGCCATTGTCAGAGCTTGTAGAACTAATAAATCCCATGGCTGAATGGGTTCTCTGAAAGGTGGCTTCAGATTATTCACACCTTTTATGAAGGTCTTGTACAACTTATGGGACACGAGAGGAATCTTTGTCACCATCATGAAAATTAGAAATTGCAGCCAAATGAACTCTAATGGTAGAGGCCGATAGACCAGATTGAAACAGGTCGACAGATAGTCTAGCATTATCGACACTGGTGCTGAAAAGGGGTCTACTTGTTTATCTTTCAGCCAACAGGTAAATCTTTTCCACTTGCTCAGATAAGTAATTCTAGTGGAAGACTTAAGCAATGAGAATATCATGTATGGTAAAGAAAGATCATTCTGCCTGGCAATCAAGGGAATTGGAGTAGCCAAGCCATTAGCTTCAGGCTGTTCAGGTTGGGATGAGGCAGGTTCTGTGGGTGTGAGATCAACTCTGGGGTTGGATGGAGAATCCATGGTCGATCTAGTAGTCGAGGCCAAAGGAAGGGGAACCAAATCTGTCGGGGCCAATATGGTGCTATGAGGATCACCTTGCTCTTCAACCGCCGGGCTTTCTTCAGAAACTGGGGAATGAGGGGAAAGGGTGGAAATGCGTAAAGACGACCAGAGGGCCAATCGTGGACTAAAGCATCCCTGGGCAACTGTCCCGGAGGGGGAATCAGGGCGAAGTAGTTGCTGCATTTATAGTTGGTCGGGGATGCAAAGAGGTCGCAGCAAGGACGGCCCCAGCGGAGGAAGATCTCCGCTGCTATCAAGGGATTCAGGGACCACTCATGAGGTTGAAGAATGCACCTGCTGAGTCTGTCTGCTATCACGTTGGAACTCCCGGGAATGTGCATTGCTAGAAGAAAATGGTTGGTAGCCATTGCCCATTGCCATATCCTCATGGCCTCTCAACAAAGGGGGTAAGATTTGGTTCCACCTTGCTTGTTGATATACCAGACCACCACCATGTTGTCTGATTGAATCGCAATTGTCCCAGACGGCAGCAGGGGATGGAATGCTTGCAACGCCAGAAGCACCGCCCTCGGCTCTAAAACATTCATATGCAGATGGGCCTCCAGTTGGGACCAAGTGCTTTGGACTGTCTGTCCCTGACATAGCCCCCCCACCCCAACAGGGAGGAGTCCATGGTCACTGTGGCCTTGGGTTGCTGGGGGGGGGGGGGAGAAGGGGAGAGACCATTGAGAGCTTGTGCGTCATCCACCAATTTAAATCCTGTTTGCACTTGTGGGTTACTTGAATCATGGCTGAAAGAGGATGTGGAAAAGGATACCATTGGGTGAGCAGTAGCCATTGTAGAAGCCTCATGTGAAACCTGGCCACGGAAACAATGGTGATGGGAGGCTGCCATGGAACCCAACAGCTGTAGAACAGAGTGAGCCATGGATTTTTCCTTTGAAAGGATTGCTTTATCCTTAAAATTCTGTGCTCTGGAATAGCAGCTCTGCAGTTTTTTCTGTCCAAGATAACCCCTATGAATTCTGTCGAGTGAGATGGGGTGAGATGGATTTCTGCCAGTTTATGGTTATGCTTAGCCTTTGAGCAGCAAGGAGAGAGTATGCCAGGGCTTTTTCCAGTAGATGTCTGGTGGGGGTGGAAATGAGCCAGTCGTCTAGGTTTGGAAACACCTGGAATCCTTGAAGTCACAAGTGAGCTGTGACAACTGCCATGCAGTTTGTGAACACTCTGAGGGCTGTAGATAGTCCGAAGGGCAGAACTCTGAACTGGTAGTGACTGGCTCCCGCACGGAAGCGCAGAAATCTTCTTGATGGCCTGTCCACCTTTATGTGGTAGTACACATCTTTAAGAGCTATACAGCACATCCAATCATCTTTTTCCAAAAGTGGGAGGATAGACTGTATTGTGACCATCCAGAATTTTTGTACTCTCACAAACTTGTTCAATACACGGAGATCCAAAATTGGTCTCCAGTCCCCGGTTTTCTTTGGCACCAAAAATAGTCTAGAGTAGAATCCAGATCCTACCTGGTCTGGAGGGACTATTTGGATGACTCTTTTTCACGGTAGCTTTTCTATCTCTAGTGCTGCTGCTTTCCTTCGAAAGGGTAGAACGTCTGGAAGATTTTTTGACGGGACAAAGATCGAAGGGGATGCGATAACCTCTGGTTATGATCCTTTGTACCCAAGAATTGGTGGTGATGGTTAAGCCAGGGAGAAGGGTACAAGGAGAAATGTCCCCCAACCACCTCCAGAGGAAAGGAGTTGGGCCGCTCTTCAGGAGCACTGGTAGGATTGACCAGGGAAAGAATCCCTGGAACCCTGTTACATGGTTCCCCTCTGCACCAAAAGGAGAGCCTTCCCTGCGAGTTTCCCCTCTGCCTATGGGGGAGAGCTTGGCCTGTGTGTGTCAGAAATGACCCTGAGATTTCTTGAACCATATTTTCCCACTCTTTTGGTTTCGGGAGAAAGCACATTGAGGGGAAGAATAACGGACACCTACGGCAGAAAGGGTCTTACCGTCCTATTCACATCTGGCCAGTGTGCTTTTAACTTTGGGCCCAAACAACGAGGAGGGCTCAATGGGGGCATTAAGAAAAGAAGACTTAAAAGGTTCCATGAAGTAGCACAAGCGCATCCAGGCATGTTGCCTCAAGACAGCAGCTGAACCCGCCACTCTAGCTGCTCCTTCTGATGTGTGAGATATCAGTCGCATAGAGGAGTTAGATATAGACTCAATAGTGGCCAGCTGAGAGGCCACTTTGTCACTGACCTAATCAGACACTGCACCAGCCAAGGTTTCAGAGAGCTCAGAAACCAGATCCCTTTGAAGCCTTGTAAAATGTGCCATATAACTCAGGGACCTGATAGCAAAGGTCACTGAAGCAAAGGTGCACTTCCCTATCCTGTCAAGGACCCGGGACTCTTGTTAGGCAGATGGACAGTCTGGCTTTCTTCTTCTGCCAGATCCTTTTTTGTTGTGGCTGCCACCACTAAAGCATCCACAGAAGACCTTTAGACCAATGGGGATCTGAAGCAGGAGGGTACATAATCTTATTTGGCCTCTGGGGAATAGCTTTGACGGTATCAGGGGCCTTCCAAGCATACTGCACAATGAATCTGACAAGTTCATCAGCAGGTGGAGTAACCCAGGAGGTAGGGGTCTGGGTGCAAAAGGCCTGCAGGAACATAGATTCCTCAGGGGTCAGATTAGAGGACTGCCAGTCACCTCTCTGTTTCAGGGTTGAGGATATTGCCAAAGGATACCTCAGAGGGTGACAAAGGGGATCCTTCCCCCTCATCAAAATCTGTCTCTTCGGTGAGGGACTCCTCTGTGGGGTCCATGTGCTTCCTCTTACAAGAACTTTTCTAGTGGACCACCTCAGTGGGAGAAGCTGGGGAAGACAATGGAAAGGGGGATTCCTGAGAGAATATGTCTTGCGGCCCTTGCTCCCGGTGTCCACTAGATGCAATTTGTGAAACCAGTGTGCCAGAGGTGGGTGGAGATATAGACAGTGCGGTATAGCCAGCAGTAGCAAAAGTCATCTGCATCATTTGGAAGGCTGGTCCACCCAAAGAGGAGTGTATGTATAGGGCAGGGGGCCCTCCTCCCCTAAGTGGTTCAGCATGCCGACCCAGAATCCCTGGATGGCTGTGGAGCAGCAAGCTATGCGTGTCACAGCAAAACTTTCCTGCCATGAAGTCAACTGCGGTTCCTTAGTGAGATCCATAAAGGGAACTGCAGAAGGGAAAGACTGTGCTATATCCATGGAATTCAAAGGCAATGAAGGAGGAGAATAAGAAGGTGTCTTTGGAGATGGGTGATCACCTTCCAAGGAAGGATAGTTCCTGATGGTGGAATACCTCTGGCCAAAAATGCCTGGTCCACAAGACGCAATACATAATGTTCAGAAAGGCTTCTAGTGGACCTCACAGAGACTGAGGGAGAAACAGGCCTGTCCACAAAAGAGGCAGACTCTGTGCCCATCTCATCTGACCACACTGAGGACAACAGTGCCGAGAAAGACTGGACTACTGTTGTCTGCACCAAAGTAGTAATCGAGGTCATTGTCCGCACAGACACAATGGTCGGTGCCGAAGTGGTGGGAGTCTGTACTGAAGCTGGAACTGACAAAACTGGAGTCAACAATAAAGGTCTCAGTTCCAAGGAAGATCTCTGAGCCAACAAGGTCAAGGTCTGCGGCAACTGAATGGTCGGTGCCGATACAGTGGTAATGGTCTGAACCGAGTAGCCCCTTGGTGCCAATATGTAGAAGGCTGCAGGAGAGGACAGAGCCGAAATCACTAATGGAGCCGAAGGCCTCAGTGCCAAAGGTCTAGGCACCGGAAGCACTGGGGCTGACTAAGAGCTCCAGTGCCGAAATTTTAGCCTTTTTAGGTTTTGGTTGGTGAGAGTCCCCAGCCAGGGATGAAGGCAAGGATTTAGCCTTAGTAGAAACATCCATTTTCTTATGGGCTTTAGGAGGGGTTGAGACCTCTGAAAACAGAGATTTCCCTTCATTATCAACTTGTTTTTCCTTTCCAACAAAGTTCTATTAGAAAAGTTCTCATAGTACAGGGTGGTTCAACAGATAAATGGGAAGCTCCCAAATAATAAACACACAGAGTGTGCATCAGAAGTAGGCAGTTTGTGTCCACAATCAGAACATCACTTAAACCACAATCAGAACATCACTTAAACCCCGGACTACCTTTTTTATCTGCCATATTAATTAATAGAAAAGCACCAACAATGGTACAAGGGAGTACCCGAAGGTATGAAAGAGAAAGGGAAAAAGATTACCAACGATGGTAAAGAGAAAATACCTTGCGGTAAAACTAGTAAGTAAAAAAGACAGAAAAACCTGAAGAATTTATGAACGCTAAATGCGATAGGGTAAGAGACAATAAAATATCAACTTTTCTGACAAAAAAGTAATTTGTAAAGCAATTAAAAAAACAATTAACTGTACTTAGCTCAAGAGAAGTAGCTTGACATGACAAGATGGCAACACGGCAAACGAAATCTGAGGTAACAGGGAGAGGGGGATTGTGGGTAAGTGTTTAGCTCGAGAGTTTGAAGCTGATACAATCTTGGAAAATGGCCAGCTCTGTTCCGAACTCTGAAGAGATACCCACGTGTAAGGAATGAGCGAGGATTAACAATATCAGATCAACTGTTTAAGGAGAATGCTACCACATACAAACTAGTATGTCAGTGACCATCCTGCAATACTTAGTCTGCTTTTATCAGGCATGTGCAGAGTTTAGATGACAGGAATGGACACACGTAAAGAGAAGGCATAGGTAAGGTACACCGACACTGAAGGAGATCATGAGACTGCAGTGTTACCTGCAGTCTGAGTGGGTAGCCAGCACAGCTATCAGATAAATGAGATGGCCTTGCCTGCCACTGAAGTCCCATGCCTGTCCTGGGTTCATTAGTGGAGGGGCGGTCCTTACCTTGCTTTTTCTCTTTACATGTACCCATTCAGCAGTATGTTGGCTACACCAGGAATGTGTATATTTACAGTCATATGTGTCTACATGGTAAAACAACTGGTTCTGAATGCTGTACACATGTATATACATCAGTTTTGTTAGGACTTAGGTTATGGAAATTATGATTTTTTTTCATATTTTGGTAAATAACTTTGCAAGGGAGCATGTCAGTGTGCCAAGTAATACCTAAAAGAACTGTGTCTGTGCACTGTACACATGTACAGATATCAGTTTGGTCTTGTAAGAATATGAAAATTATACATTTACAATACTTCTCATTATTATGCCCATATATTTGCAAGGGAGCATCTTAATCACACAAATGATGCTTCATTTTGAAGCTGACATTCAGATGCACGTTTACACTGATATGTAGGCTCTGTCTGTTACAGGTGATGAGATATTATGCTTTGTTTATCAGTTATGTGAAATAATATATTAATCATATTTCTGTGAATATCTCAAGAAAGGAGCATCACACAGTAATGGTTAAGGTATCATTTTAAAGTTGACATTCATAACAACACAGTAAATTCAAATTGTATAGGTCTGCCTGGTACATTGACCAAGATATTGTGCTTTGCTTTTCCAAAAAGGTAAAAAATATGCACAATATTGACATTCCTTACCAGATATTTAAGAATGACTTTGATATACACTAACAACATTTACACTGTTGGAAAGCTCAGTGTCTGCTGAACAACTTTCGCGTTTACATTTTTAGTCTAGCTTTTATAGTTAAAGAGTTATGAACATCTGTTTTCTGTATGGTATTACAAATGGATTTTCTGAAAATGAGCTCAGGATGCAATGCTGTTCCTATAGTGAAATTAAGCAGGCAGCTTTTTCTGAGCTGCTCTGGAGTGAATGAGTTAATATGCGTCACAACATACTCCAGTTGTCCTCACTCCTGTCTCTCAGGCACACGATCCTAGTATGCAGTTCCAGCTACAAGTGATGCGGACAACCCCATTGTACACACAACACTACCAGTCCCTCTATGGTTACCACATGTACCTTTATCATGATGATGACTTCACACACAGCACATTGCAGGAGTTCTGTTCTCACATAATAATTGGACAGGAACTGTTGTGTTAATGTAAACAACATGCACAGAGTGATGTATATGGCCAATATGCAAAATTTTTGCATGTATGACTGCCGCATCTGTCTGAGGGAGTCTTGATATTACACAGGATGACAACACTACATAATACAGGAATTGCTGGCGTTTCCCTTTTCATTTCTTTGTAATGCTTTGTTGTCACCTGGGATGTTCCCGATAGATACATACATATATATATATATATATATATATATATATATATATATATATATATATATATATGCTGGCCATAAACACTCACACATACATCTAGATGATGGAATACATTTCCTATACTGTTGAATGACTGCACTGGACATGTTTGTGATAAGGTCCGATGTCTGTACATCTGCCATGGCTTAGTGGGTAAATCACAATAGCTGTGTGTGCAGGGTCCTGGTTTCGAGCCTTGCAGAGGTAGTTTATTTTGTGGCTGGCCAGAACACGGCCATTGGATACGGTGTGATTAAGGCACATTAAAGCAGTTGCAAGTGGATTTGCGCGGTGCTAAGCAATGCTTACCTCTGGTTACAGTTTCTTACACTCAGTTAGCCTATACATTGCTTTACCAGTGTAATACTCATTTACTGGTGGCCAAACAGGCTTACACCCACTTGCTCCCGCACTTGCAACTGCACTGCATTTGGTGTTTGCATCTGACAAATCACACCCCTGCATGGGAGTGAGAACTATGATATTACCTTGCGATACCTATTGCATCGGATTACATGCTTACAGTATCAGGAATGGCTGCCCATTAGGCGACAGCATGCCGTTCGACTGTACGGAATCTGCACCCTGTCCAGAGTTTGATTCATATCATTAGTGTGTTTCTCTTGCAATCTGCACCCGTCTGGCTAATACATGGGAACTGACACTTCATCCTTCAGCAGAGTCATGCTACTGCATACCTAATATTCTATCATCTTTCGAAGGTTGTCAGTGGACTATGTACTTTCTGTCCCTATCAGACCTCTCATACGATTGGGGAAATATACAAATTGAATCAGGGACACGTCGTAACATCAGGAACAAATTTAAAATTATTGGTGCTACTAAGCGGACATAAGGACAAACTCGGTGCATATGAATTCATACACATTGCCTGAGGTAGATGATATTTATAACTCTTAATTGTTGTAATTATTCATTACGTGTAATTCACCACCTTTCCTCCACATATCACTAGTTTTTGGAGGGATTACATGGGGCAGAGTCAGAAACAGAGTCGAAAAGAGGGACAGTTCAGAGGTACAGTCCCTATTTGTTCCCCCAATGGTTTATGTCATGTCCAGTGGATGTGTTCTTAGGGGATGATGGGTATGGGCATCAGCTATGCCCATTTCGGAATATAACTTGCATCCCCAGGGATGTCCTAGTATGACTGCCAGCCAACATCTGCACGCTTAGGCACATAATTGCATATCCATGGTTCCCCCACCTGCACTCATCCTTACTGGGGGTGCAGGTTGGGTATAAACACACCACTACCCCCGTGTCGGGACACATTTTGTACATTGTGTCGACCCATGGGTTATCAGGCTTGCACAACCTACTGGTCCATGTACATCTACAGGCTGGTTTGATATGTCATTACTGGGAGTGCCTCCGATCATTAATTGTTGGTGTCCGACAAGGGACATCGATGTCTATGTTTCAGGATTAGACCTGGCAGGTCTCTACCACTGGTAGTATCCTGCCAGTGGTCTACAAAGCAGTGGCGTGTTTACCTTTGTGTGTCTGTATGTCTCACCGGCCTAGCTGGGGGGGGGGGGGTTGATGCCATGTGCTACACGTTTGGGTACTGAACCCCTCAACCCCATATGCATGGCCTGTGAATATATGTTACTCGTAACTGCTGTAATACATCTTAGCTATATACACACATATACATACACACACACACACACACACACACACACACACACACACACACACACACACACACACAATTATTCGACAGATAGGTTTAAGACACTTGTATCTGGCACAGATAATGTGCTATTGGTATATGAAGGTTCCTGTGATGTAGTAATGTCAGCTGGAGAAAAAGGAGAATGATGACCTGAAGAGGGCAATGGAAAACTTGGAAAATGATCTCATTAAACTGAAACAAATGCAGTTACAGAGGCAGCATTTCGAGGCATGCTTACAAAAAAAAAAAGATAATACCTAGAGGGTTGCGAGTTCTTAAAATGCCAACATATGGAACACAATATCCTGAGCTATTGGCCAAATGGCAACAGCTGAACCTTGAGGTGAGTGCCAAATATTTAACTTTAACGAATGAATTTTTCATGCCTGAAGAAGATAATTTGAGAGAATCAATTAACCAACAACAGAAGAGTTTATACAATTCATATTATAAGACTAATGTAGATGCTTTGATGGAACCAATGATGGACAGTGTATCAGCCTTTGAAAGGAAGTTGCTGGTTCAGAAAAGAAGCAAGATGGATAGAGACATTAAAGATTTCTAGCTAGGCCATGTCTTCACTTGGCCTAGAAATAACTTGAACAACAATATTACCACCAGCCATGGAAATACAGAAAGTAATACACATAATGTTAATTCCAACTTTCGTCAAAATAAAATTAATGTCTCTGCAGACACATCTGGGGAGATTACAACTATACCCAATGCTACTAAAATAACAGTAGTACCTGAACAAACAGCATCTAATAAACATCCTATTATATCCAATTGTTCAGTTATACATAACGATGATCTTGTAGTGGTTGAAACACAAGCTAGAGAAGGACTACCATCTACTGATGTGCGACCTAAAACTAGCACATCGAATTTGCAAGGACAGAAAGGGAATTTTTCACAGGTCCCTTTACCAATATCTGTATTCGAAAGACAGATGAAGAGAGGGCGTTCAATAAGTCGAGGGAGACAAAAACGCAAGATGTCTCTCGAGAGAATAAATGGGAGAACTATAAAGAAAATGTGGAATCAGGGCAAAATCAATTGATATGGAATATTTCAGAGAGTGCTAAATCAACATGAAATTTCCGTTCTTAATAAAGGACTTGGGTTTATTCCCTCTATTGACAGTGATATAACTGACTTGATAATTGATTTGAAAACATTTACAAGGAATATTCAACTGAAATTAGAATTTGATAATGAGAGTTCAGTTAATACTAAGTCATTTAAAAGGTCTAGCTTGTATATACCAAATGCTCACCCACTAATACATGCTTTTGACAAATTGGTGGAGGAAGACTTACACAAACATTTTGGTAAAGAACACAGTAAATCTACTAATAAAGAATTTAACAACTTAAATTTTAAAGAAAGGGTAGCTCTTCGAGCACTACAGAATGATAGGACAATTACCATATGCCCAGCCGACAAAGGTGGGCCTATAGTTCTGATGAGTACAGGTACATATATAGATTCAATGATGAGTATGTTGAATGAGAACAAGTTCTATGACATTATTGATAGAAAAAAAGTTGGAGAAGGGAGACATAATTAAGATGAGACTGAAAGAGATGCTAGATTCTGGTGACATTACTATTGATTTATTTAAATTTTTGCTGGTTGAACATCCAGTGATCCCAATAATTAAAGGCCTTCCTAAGATCCATAAAAATGGCACCAACCCTCCAATGAGACCCATTGTGTCTGGGAGAGGTTGGTGCACAGAGCCATTGTCAGTATATATAGAACACCATTTGAGACCCTTAATAGATAAGAGTCCAAATATATTGAGAGACTCACAGCAATTCCTTAATGAATTATATATTTTTAACGAAGGAAGGAAAATCAATAAAGTTTTAGTCACACTGGACATACAAGCATTATTTACGGTATTACAGAATAGGTTAGGAATTGATTATGTCAAGAGTTTCTTAGTTAGACATAGTACTTATAATGAAGAACTGATTCTGTTACTTTGTAAATTCCTGAGAAATGTTCTTGAGAACAATGTATTTGCTTTTGATGCACATATCTTCCACCAGCATGATGGCGTAGCTATGGGCACACCTTGTGCCAATAGCTACGCCAACATGGTTTTGGCTCTATGGGAGGAAGATTGTTTATATAAGATGGATTCATTTATTCAACATGTCCTCTTCTACAAGCATTTTGTGGACGATGTGTTTATCTTATGGGATGACACATTAGAGCTATTACATAATTTCATTGATCAAATCAATGAAACCACAGAATTCTTGCGCTTTACTTCCAACATTTCTGATACACAGATTAGTTTTTTGGATGTTTGTGTTAGAAAGACAGACAATGGCCTCCTCTCTACAGGTGTACATAGGAAGGAGTGTCACAAAAACACTCTACTACACAGGAGTAGTATGCACCCAAAGTATGTATTTCATAATGTGGTTAGAGGTCAAGCCATGCGTACCTCTAGATTAAATAGTTACTACACAAGGTTTTGACTGTGAATTAAAAGACCTGAAGTCCAGGTTTTTAGATAGGGGTTATAGTAATGTAGACATCGAAACAGGCATGCAAGATATTTACTTGTGAAAAATATGGTTTAGCTCTGTTTTCTCTTAACATCAAGATGATAATATTTCTACCTTGAAAGCTCAATATAATAATGAGGACTAGAGACAGAAGTAGTATTTATAATATTTTTGAAAAACATTGGGACACCTTGCTCACAGATTCAAAAATAGCAAACATAGGAGAAAAACCGAGATTCAGGTATAAAAATAGGAAAAATATTAAGAGACTACTAT
>NC_056729.1:925491691-925556691 GCF_019279795.1 Protopterus annectens
TTGGTGGGAACTGTCAACACAGTGCACTCTCGCAATTGGTATATTTAAGTAGTGTAGGAAAAAAATATTTTTGTGCGTCTGTGGTTTTGCAAGAGGGGCTAGCCCACCTGCACCCTCCCCTGTGGGGGGCTGCACCTCCCACACACCCCACTACTTCAATATACCAACTCCAAGATGGCACTACTTTGAGGAAGAGGGTAAACTATAATTAGACAATGAATACTCATGTCAGTTAGAAACGTTATGAGTGTACAATACAGCTAAAATTGTCTAAACTAATTCTTGCAGCAAATTTTGCCTCTAGATAAGCATGCACAAATTGTCTAAGATATGATGTGGACTGAGGCAAGGTCCACACTACCTGCCTTCCGCATGCTGACAATCCCGGACAATATTCATGGTGAAGAGTTGTCTTCTTGGCTTTTCCCGGTTAGGAGTTGCCACAGTGGAACTCCGGTCCGCTAATGATTGGCAGTAGATTTTTTATGGTGCCAAGTTGCCAGCCCAAACTTCAACGAAGGCACGCCCATTCACCCATGTCTTTCGGAGGCCACTCGTCCGTGGGGAGGACATGCAGACTCCACACAGAAGGCACTCCAGCTGAGAATCTAACAGGAGAAACTCTTTGCTGCGAGGTGACAATGCTACCACTGTACCACGAAGAGTAAAACATCAATATGTTTATTCATGAAATAGTAAAACGTCACCTGGTTCTGTGTACTGCGTGGGGTTTGGGCAGTACTTACTATTGCACAACTAGTGGGTTAAGACACTTCAACAAAGCCCGATTCATATTTGAAATGTTTCTCTAATGCTTCACCCGCTTTCCTTTCCTCATACTCCATTCTTAATCTGATATATGTATGGCTAAACATATGTGAGGAGTCTGCACCTATTATACTGCTGATAACATACATTAATAAAAGGGCTCAATCTCTCAAAACTATTCAAATATTTCACAAAATCGGGCTCAATCTCTCAAAACTATTCAAATATTTCATCATTAATCATTGACGGACAAATATATGAACCAAAGTGTTGTGGTACATTTGCTAGAGAGAAAAGAAAATGATAAAGGTGTATATGCAGTTATTTTACAAAGAAATAAAAAAATACTGTACAGATAGGGAGACTCATAGGCAACATCGCATCACATTTTCAAAACTCTCTTCTGCTCTTAAGACAACACTGACTTCTAAGAACACTGTGGATTGACTATGTCCAAAGAAAAGAAAGCGGTCGTGTTCATCCTGTGAAACAGGAAATAACTCCTTTCAAGTGTACAGATGTGGATGGGTGGCAGGAGGGCATTGGTTTTGTGCAGTTCATACTAAATTAAAGAACTTACTGGAGTACATGGTACTTGTCCAACATCATTCATTTCTATTGTTCCACTATTCTGGCACAATGTCAAACTGTAGTTGCTGATGAAATGCTAATAATTACTAAGCAAGTAATAATGCCCAACAGGGCATGTACCACTGTATAAATGCCTGCTCAGGAGTGTTATAAGGCCCGATGCTGCAGGCAGGGGGCCTCTACACCCCCTGGAAAGGCTTTGTTTACACCCTAGAGAGCATTTTTGCATTTAGGAAATGGGCTGTATGCAAAATTGTGTTTTACTTACTTTCTATCACTATATTAATTTTTCATATATTTTTTTATGTAAAATAGTACCTCTGCCTATTGCTTCAAACTTGCTGTGTGTGTGTGTGTGTGTGTGTGTGTGTGTGTGTGTGTGTGTGTGTTTATATTGTCCCTTACTCCTAAAATGTATGGTTTGCTGTCAGTCATTGGAGACTGAAGTCTAAAAAAGACATACATTTGAGTTTTAGACTATCTCTATCTTAAAATGAATACTAAAAACAAATAATGTTATTCAAGCAACTTTGTAATTTTATACACAGCAATATTTAAAATATGTTACTACTTTTGAACCTTAGTATTCCCTTTACTTTAGGTTTCACCCAGACACACTAAGCTAAGAGGCTCAGAGATATACAAATCTCTAGACTGCAGCTGCCAGTCAAACCTCTCAACCTCTTGGAATAAGAAGTCTGGACAAAGCCATGAAAAATGTGGTACAAACAGGGACAATTTTTAAATACTGCTCTTGCAAACTCAGAAAGTTGATAGAATAACAGGGTTTGCATTGGCATGAATTTTCTAAAGGTATGAAGTCTAAAACTCAAATGTCTGTCATTTTCCAACTTCAATCTTTAATGATTTGCTACTAATTTGCCAGAAAGTCATAATTTTATGAAAAACGGACCAAAATATAGAGCAAAACTCTGGACAGTGTGCTAAAATCTGTACGGCACTTGGTCGCTCTCACTCTTCACACACACTTCCGCTTTCATGCTGGCAATCATGCATACACTCAAACAGGCAGACAGTTATATAAAACACTTACAAACATATATGTACATACACACACACATTCCATTTAAGTTTACACTCCCTGAATAGCAACATGGCTGCTTAGCCGGTGTGAAATAATAGATCTCTCTGGCTTTCACTCTCGTGCACACACGCACTTTCTAAATTAATTTATTTTTATATTCTATTTTATTCATTTATTTTACCCTCTCTAAAGAGCAAAAACGCTACTTAGCTGGAGTAAAACAATGGCGGCCGCTAATTTTCTTCAAGTTAGAGCTAGACAGTAGTTTAAATGTGCTTCCCTGAAGCGGCGGACTCGTTTTCAGCGAGCATTACCTGTTGTATAACACTTTGCTGGGGAACGTCCGTTCTGCAATCAGGGTGCCACATCCATATACAGTTCTCACATTCACTAAACAGCTGTAAAGAAGCTGGAGTAGGGGAGGGGGTGCTGCTGTCGCCACACTGGTCCTGTCTGTGGTGGGCATCAATTGTGAATGAATATTAACAAGTAAGTTTTTGTTATCTGCTTTTGAAATTTCACGGAAAAAAAACACCATATAGTGCCTTCTCACTGACAGCGTAACTACAGTGAAAATAAAACGCTGCAGCCCGGTGCAACAAAATTATTAACAAGGAACTCCATTATCTTTATATTTAAATCAACAAACCTTCAGATTTCAGAACGTTCAGCGTAGAAAGACATGCACTGCAAAACTTATAGATAACATATACTGAAACTAATAAAGCATTTCCAGTTACTAAGTTTTATGCAACAACTTTAAGAGATACATACTGCCATTACAGACAAGGGGGTTCACAGCACCCCCTTTTAACAACCAAAGAATCCCTGGAGGTAGACAAGTGCTCACTCACCTCACTCACTATTGTGGATGAATACTGCTCTTTACTGTATTCCCATCCGTCTATACAACCCTCAGTCTGCAGATCAGAAGTGTCATTCACCGGCGCCCCTATATACCTCTGGCACCGGCTGAAGGTGATCTGTTCATTCACCTGTTCCAGTGGCAAGGACATGTTGAGGGGCATCTCCTCGGCGCCTTCAGGCAATCGACAGTGATGTGGCGGGGTATCCGCCAGGAACACCATTGAGAGCCCCACATGCCCGTTAGGGATAGCGCTTATGCTCAGTAACAGGAACACTGTCCACTGGAAAGGTCCCCACTCCCCCAAAAAAGCGATTCGTTCCTCGTAGTAATTGCTGCTCATCTTGGCCAACCGTCAGTACTGTATACGCTCACTCCAGGAAGACTTTCTGACCTGGATGCAGGCAGTACTGTTGAAAACTATGAGGTGGAAGTCATAAGTGTCCCTGTAGATTTTTGGCGAAGAAGCGTTGCACTGTCTCTTCTTTAAGGAGTGTGGCGGATTTAAGCCTGGGCGCAGGGGCGTGCGCCTCCCCCTTTTTAGAGCCGTGGTACAAGTCGACTAAAAAAATGCAGTGTTTTTTTTTAATTGAAATCGGAAAAATGTGCAGCCAAAGTGGTACATTTTCCTGTTCCAATTTATCCACATTCTTGTTTTGTAATAATGGTTACGTCAAGGATGCATAATAGTTGTGATAGGAGGTTGTCCTCAGGTGATCAAATTCTACTGTCCTGGGTAGCTGTTTCAACTGCGTTTTCAATTGTCAAAAGGCACATTTGGTGATTGCCCAGAGTGCAAAGACTTTGTGTATGAAAGGAAAAATAAAACGTAATGTTAAATTTTACATTTTGCTATTTATTGAATTAATCCTAGTGGCTAAGCTGAAAGAGCGAATTTTTGTTTAATTGTGAAGGTCCAGCAATTTGGATTGTCCTGAATGTAAGAGTCTCAGAACAGCAAGTGTTCAGAGGCTCTGAGGTATTTTTTTTAATTTATAACTGCCTTTGAATTAATCCCACCAAAGTGTCACAACTGAGAGAATGTACCCATGAATGTCGACAGGTATATGCTATGCACACTACCGTACCTGTGAACATCTGGGACAGTCGGCATAGCAAATTAAATTACAATAAGCAAAGGTAAAAAATAAAGCTAACGCTCTTCAGTCCTCCCTTTCCAACGCCTGTTGGCTAAGTGCTAAATTCATCTTTCACTTTCACACCAGACCAGTAGTTAGCGCTTTGTGAAAAAAGTAAGCCCTGTTCGTGACTTTTAATTTAAAATCTATCTGTTGCCTGGGGAAACGGAGGTAAATGATCTGGTTTTCATTGTAAGGTGGAGGCGAGCAGCAGGCAAGAAGTGAGATGTCATGGAAATCCAAAGGGTTAGCAATACTGAATGTATGGAGGGCAGGACACAAACAGTTTGGAACTTTCATTGCTTAGTGTCTGCAGACTGCATCTGTATTGGGATGTTTTATTCCATTAAACAGAGTTGTGGCTCATATATTAGCCCTCTTGAATGTGCTTATAAAGCAATATTAACTTTTTGAATTGCCATTTCCGGTTCTATCGCATTTGTAAGGTTATGAAATGTTGGTAATTGTTTTTCATCATTAATGGACTCTAAAGTTGTTATGTCAGGTTTGTGTGTTGCTGTTATAGCTTTTTGTGGCTTTGTCTGCTACTGTTGTACTTCTTACAAGTGGGGGTCACGGAAAGAAAAGAGTTTAGATAATATCTTTCTTCTGTCTACAGAAAAGTGGATTAGAACTTTGAAAGTTAATTATAACTTTTCCTGCCAGATAACACCCATAGTTCCTAATGACATCCACAATAGTCCTTTTTTTGAAGGGGGGAGCTTCCTTGACTGAATAACTTCCCAATTAATAACAGTAATATTACTAATACTAGGTAGCATTATAAAGAAAGATATATGCAAAAAATTACATTCAGATTACTAATCCAGAATAACATGTTGTAGAAATGTTTGTCACTTGTTCTTATTTTCATATTCTGGGAGAGCTGTATTTTGTTCAGGGGCATAGTATGAAACCCAGCTGTGGAAGACAAGAAGACCATATTGTCAATGTTTTTATAGTACACTACACTATACTAAATATATTATTTGTTTGTTAGTAATCATGAGGATTTGCAATATTTCCAGATGCAAGTGGCTTGAGAATTATTGCATGGCATTTATTTGTTAGTTGTGCATCTTTAAATATTTTCAGTACTTACACTGATAATTAAACAAGCATATTTTTCATGTTTTTGTATATATCTCCATAAACAAGCAATTGGAAGAGTATCTTGCTGTCATACGAAAACTCAAGTCTGGCTAATAATACAAGTTTAGATAGTACAGTTTTCAGGAAATGACAATTTGTGAAACTTTGAAAAACTAATATCATTCTGGGTTTGTGAGCATTAAAATATTTGTATTTGTCTTATGTTTTTAACTTGATTTTTCAGAAGATGCTCTTGAATGTAAGGATGAGAGTAGGCTGTTAGTGGTGTGGCATTCCAGTGCTCAGAGGTACTAAACAAGAGACAAGCAGATTAGCCTGCCTAGGTACGCAGGAGCACCTCTGAAAAGCTTTACTTATTTAGTGCAAGTTGTTAACTTGTACATTAATTTAGTAGAAAAATAACTAAATTACCATAAAATGTGAGTGCGTGTTTAATGTATCTTTGATGTATGCCTCATTTGTTATTTCGATCAATGATTATTTAGTTAGAATCCAATAATCCAAAAAAAGCACCAAACCATGCCGGAACAAGTCCCAGGATGATTTTATTGACCCAAGCTTATGGATAAGTGGATTTTGACACAAGCTTAGTACATGCCTTTGCCATGGATCCCACCAAGTGTAAAACTGGCCCCGCTCATAGATGTACAGATAAAGCTGCTATACCTTGTGTTGAATGCTTGAAAAGGTGTGGCCATTCTTTAACTTTACTGACAATCAAATCTATAGAGGCATACCCAGAAAATTACTATAGTGTGTGTAGAGGTCTGAGGACACTGTGGTTACTACAAAGCCTCTGTGGGTTAACACGATGGGGGGAGGGGGCAGCACAGATGGAGGGTGGGGCAGCAGTGCTAGACCTTTGAGTACAAAGTGGAAAAACCTGTCTACACCCCTGGATGTAACTCACCTTGTTACTGCAATAGTTTTAATCACATCTCTCAAAGATAGCCCATCTTTAGGATTACCACCTAAATTATGTGGGACAGTCCTTGCTGATGTGAATTGCAAAAAAAAAAAAATGAAATATGTGTCAAATGTCCCTGGATTTTAAGACAAAATATTTCTTAGCTTTCTTCTAGTTATTTTGTAACTGATAAAAACAACATAGGTTCATAGGTTCATACTAGGCTATCTGCCCTAGGGCATTTATAAGCCTAGCCAGAATGTGTTTGGCTTTCGCCACCCATTTTAAATTTATTTTGCTATGCCCTTTTTCGAGGTTAGTATACTGTGCCTCTGTCTAACAGTGACACAGAAGTGATACCCGGGGTAAACCTACGATCTCCCATCCACTCATCAAGATTCCTCTTGAAGAGAGTCAATGAGGGACTCTGCCTAACCTGGACTGGGATTTTATTCCAGAGTGAAGGGAGCCTCTGGGTTATGAATCTGTCCCTCCAGCATGTCCTATTTATTTCAGTGCTGAGGTTCAAGTTTCTCGAGCGCGTAGCTCGATGGGATTTGGATTTTCTGAGGTGCAGCATGTCCATTAATTCCGGGTTGAACATGGCTTTGCACATCAGGCACAGATCGCCTCTGAACAAGCAGTATGCCACTGAGTAGAGCTGGAGTTTCTTTAACCGGGCAGCATATGGCATCTGTTTGGGCCCTTTGATCCTCTTGGTGAGGTACTTTTGGGGTCTTTCCAGTTGGTGCAGGTGTCTGGAAAGGTACATCCCAAAAGGGGCATTGTACTCAATTATGGGCCTGATGAGGGATGAGTAAAGAGGCACAATGACGTCCCCTGATCTAGATGTGAATCCCTTCATGATTAGGTGGGCTATATAAAATGTTTTTCTAACCACTTTGGCCACGTGGTTGTCAAATGAGAGATTGCTATCAACTTGGGTCCCCAAGTCCCTAATTACTTCTTCTGTACTTAATGGATTACCACCTATGTGGTAATTTGTGGGCACTTTGTTTTTGCCAAAGGGGATGACTATACACTTTTTGGCATTTAGTTTGAGGCCATGGCTCTGGCACCAGTTGTCTGTTTCTATGAGGCCCTTTTGGAGGATGCTTGTGTCGGCTGGAGAGTCGATTATGGTGCCCAGTTTGCAGTCATCTGCGAACTTGGTCAGCCACAGTCCTTCCGTGTTGGCCTGTACCTCCGAGAAATATATACCGAACAAGAGAGGTCCCAGGACTGGGCCTTGTGGGACACCACTTGGTTTGGAGTCTGACATGGCTCCAACAATTCTAACCATGTAGGTTCTGTCCTTGAGCCAATTTGCAATCCATCTAGTGACATAGGGGTTTATATTTAAGCTGGTGAGCTTATCTATAATGCCCGAGTGGGGTATTGTATCGAAGGCTTTTGTGACGTCCAGGTAGGCTGTGTGGACCACCTTCCCCTCGTCAACGGCCTTGGTGACTGTTTCAAAGAAATCAACCAGGTTTAAGAGGCAGGATCTGCCCTTAAAGCCGAACTGGGTAGGATCCAGTGTTTGTAGGTCCCCAATATCTTTATTTATGAGGTCCATGATGATCCTTTCCATAGCTTTGCAGACCAAGCTAGTCAGGCTTATGGGGCTTATAGTTTCCAGGATCCGTTGAGGCACCACCTTTATGGAGAGGGACCACTGTTGCTGTACGCCACTCTTTGGGCACATATCCTGTAGTAAGGCTGAGATTGAACAGTAGTTTTATGTTTGGGTTTAGCTCTTCTTGGAGTTCATGTAGGATGCAGCCCGGGACACCGCCTGGTCCCATTGATGCTGTGTTTTTTGCTTTGGAGAGGGCGGCTCTTCCCTGAGCATCTGAGATGTCAGGGGGAGAACTCTGCTGGGATAGCTATTTGCCCTTTGGTGGGGAGGGGAGAAGTTTGCTCTGAACCTGTCAGCTAGGATGTTGGCAATGTCTGTGGGTTCGGTGTATTTTTTGTAATTTTGGACTAATTCTGAGCATATCTGGGAATTACCACCCAGGTTCCTAACATAACTAAAGAAAGCCTTGTGATTATCCTTAGTGTCCTGTACAATTTTTCTCTCAAGCTGGCCTTAGACAATTTTATGTGTGCCCGTAGTTTTTGCTAATACTGATCAGTGATGCCGTCCCTTTTGGGATTTTGCTCTATCATTTAGTAGCTTCCTCCTTCTATTGTATAGTTTGTTTATGGCTGAGGTCCACCAGACAGGACGGCTGCCTTTGGAAGATTGGGTCTTGGTTTTATTTGGGATCGATGATCCATGCATTCCTGAAGGTGTTCATAGAATGCATTTATAAAGGATTCTGCGGTCTGGGCCGATTTTCCACAGGCCCGGGGCTTTGAAGGATTCCACCTCAGTTTTGAGGAGTGTGAAATTTGCTTTAGAGAGGTTTTTCACTGTGGTTTTCTGGGCAGGGGTGGGATCGGGATGTGAATATCCAGTGAGATTAGTTTATGGTCTGATCTTACCAGTGAGGGATACACTTCTGGTCTGGAGCATAGAGTCCCCATGTTGGTGATGATCAGGTTCAGTATGTTTTCCCCTCTTGTGGGAGTGGTAACAAGTTGTTCCATAGCATTTGAGTTTATAAATTCTAGGAACCTTTGGGCTAGGGTGTTGGAGCTAGAGTAATGCTCCCAGTCTATGTTTGGGTAGTTGAAGTCGCCCAATATAATGGTGTTTGGAGAGACCTTCATATTTTCCAGTGTTCTCAGGAAGGCCGAGTGGGGTTCCTGGGTTTGGGAGGGTGGTCTGTAGCAGGCTATAAACTGCAAGGCAGTTTTGCCCACTGTTAGTTGCACATGGATAGTCTCTGATGCTTCATGCTTTGCCACCAACCTGGAGGTGTGGGTATCTTTGATGAATATCGATACTCCCCCTCCTTTTGTGGTTCGGTCCAAGTTTTGGGGCCGAAAAGCATGGTATGAGGTATAAGCTGGTAGTACTGGGGTGCTCTCGGGAGGCCTGAACCAGGTTTCTGTTACTGCACAGATATCGATGTTCTCCATGCTAAGGAGAGTTTCGAAAAGTGCATCTTGAAGTTTAGACTTCTGGTGTTGAGTAGCATTACTCTTAGTTTCTTATCCCTTGTGATACCTATGGAGGTGGGTTTGTCTTTTGAGCCTTGCCTAAAAAAGGCACTATGGGGGTAGCAAGAGCCTTTGCCAATATCCGAAAGCCCAGGGGTGACAGGTGCAAGCCGTCCCTAGCGAAGCATCGTGGCTTGTCGTGCATATCATCCCAAACTGACAGGCATTGGATCCCCTTTGAATGACACCAGTACTTAAGCCAAATGTTGAAATTGATCATCTTGTCTTCATATTGTGGCATCATTCTTGGTGAGGGTAAGATGCTACTCAAGGTCAGGGTCATACCGGCCTGGGCTACATGCTCAGAGAGCTCCTTTATGTCTCTTTTCATGTAGTCAAGGGAGGTACGTCTCAGGTCATTCACACCAGCATGGACAATGACTGAGTCATATTTGTACTTGCCTTGGAGTGACCTGAGTGCTTGTGTTATGTGGCGGATCCTAGCGCCCAACAGGCTGCTCATCGTGACCCTCTCCTTGTTCAGCCTGGTGAGCGGGATGTCAGTGTGCCTGACGATAGAGTCACCTATTACAAGTGTATCAGGTGTGTTGTTTAGTCTTAAGGGCTGTGACTGTTCGGCACACTGGCTTTGTGAGATATGTGTTGCACGTGTTTTGTTTTGGGGTAGCGGCTGCTTGGGTGTCTGCTTTGGAGGTCTCTGCTGCTTCGGCAGATCTTTATTTAGAGCCTCCGAGTATGTTTTTGTGTGATTATGTGTTTGGTTTGCTGTCATGGTAGGTCTATGTGAGACTGGAATTGTAGTGAGTGTGGTTTCCTTCTCCTCCTGACTGGTTATGCCAGTACTGAGTTGAGAGAGCTTAGCCTCCAGTTTGGCTATATGGTTGCATCTCTCACATGTGTTGGAATTTGTTGGGAGGAGGAGAGGGTTGTCTGTGTACATGAGGCAGTTGTAACATTGCCTCAAGATTCTCAGATTCACCAGCTGGACCGAGAGGAGATTGACAACTCACCTTTGGACATGCTAGAATAATATTGGGAATTCCTTAATAATTGAAAACCAGGGCCAGTGGGGAGTGAGGGTGTAGTGCTTTTAATTTTTAGTGCTGACTTATATAATTGCTTTAGTGAGCAAGTGCCAGGTAACTTAAGTGCAATGTGTTACAGGTAACTTAAATGCAAAAACGACAAACAGTAACTTTCTTTCAAGTGAAACAAGGAAATAAGTACAGTAAGCAATGCAGATATCACTAGTGATCCACAGAAGCTGAGAAGCCAGATTAGGTGGAATTAGTGTTCCAGGGAATTAACAAGCAAACAAACAACAAGCATATAAACAAAGCTAGATTCAGCAGGCCTGGATCTAGTCTATGCTACAGCAAACAAGGTGTACCAATTTCAGTAAGATACAGTTCAAATATTCAGGCACTATAAACCTTTAACCAGAAATTCCCAGCTCAGAAGGGCAGAGTCCAGCCTCTTCTCCCACAAGAGTGCAGACCACAAACCTTCTTAATGTAAAATAACTGGCCTGAAGCCCAAGTGCTTAAACCAGAACTAATACACTTTAAGAATAACAGACACTGGGCTCTCAATCAGCAGTTCCCAACTTAGAAGGATGAAAGCTACCTGTCCTGCCACCACAGTGCATGCCACAAACCTTCCTAATGTATAACAACTGGTCTGAAGCCCAAGTGCTTAATCCAAAAGACTTAGAATGATAGCTACACTTTAATCAAGTTACTACCAAGCAGTAATAAATACAATTGAATACTTTAGAGAATGCCTGGATTAGTGCTCAAGTTACACAAACAAAGCTAGATCCAGCAGGCCCGAATCCAGTCTATGCCACAGCAAACAAGGCGCACCAACTTCAGTAAGAAGCAGTTCAGATATGCATGCACTATAAGCCTTTAACCAGAAATTCCCAGCTCAGAAGGGCAGAGTCCAGCCTCTCCTCCCACAAGAGTGCAGACCACAAACCCTCTTAATGTAAAATAACTGGCCTGAAAGCCCAAGTGCTTAAACCAGAATTAATACACTTTTAGAATAACAGACACTGAGCCCTCAATCAGCAGTTCCCAACCTAGAAGGATGTAAGCTACCTGTTCTGCCACTACAGTGCAGACCACAAACCCTCTCAGTGCAAAACAATTGGTCCGAAGCTCAAGTGTTTAAACCAAAAGGCTTAGAATGAGTTATACCAAGCAGTAATAAATACAATTGAGTACTTTTAAGATGATGCAAAAGTAAAAAAAGTAGGTAGAAACACAAGTACAGTAAAAGCAGATTAAATTTTTTTTTCTGAATAAGTGCTGAGATCAAAGAAACAGATTTGAGTGCTGAAACTAGAAAACTGGCTAGTTATAAGAAAAAAAAACTAAGCTAGAAGGCTTCCCTCCAACACAGAAGGGCTTGGGGGCTCAGAAGCCTACAAATAGTCTATACCACTTAACAGGAAAGGCAGGAAACAAGCTTACATTTTTTTCCCCAGATGCTCTCTTTGTACACAGTAGGAGTGCCTGAAATCAGAATATGATCTCACTGCACTCAGTTGAGTGAGCAAATGAGATGGGCCCAGAAGGAGTATCCAAACACAAATTTACAAGAGGGGCAGGCAGTTTCAAGGCCACTAAGATTAACACCAAAACAAAAACAGGGAGGGTGGGACTAACTGAAGAGCAGAGTCAAAACTTCCAGTTCAGTTAATATTCCTTCCACACAGTTAAAATCAATTTAAATACTGTATTTTTGAAAAAAAAAAGAGCAGATAAAGGTACTTAAATTCTCTTATACGTCCAGTTGAATACAGCAAGTCCTTAGCCGGCCAAAGCTGAGGTTTTAAGCAGAAAATATTTCACACTGTACCACTTAAATAGGCAAGGACAGGAAATCAAAGAATGTGACTACCCCCACACCTGTAATTACTAGCAAATAACAAAGTTCAGCAAACCCTGACTAACTTCCAGTTCAGTTAATATTCCTTCCACACAGTTAAAATCAATTTAAATACTGTATTTTTTTGAAAAAAAAGAGCAGATAAAGGTACTTAAATTCTCTTATACGTCCAGTTGAATACAGCAAGTCCTTAGCCGGCCAAAGCTGAGGTTTATTATTCTATAAGGCTGAGCTTTTACTTTAGCATAAAAGGTAAAGTTCACTTTTTCATATTGAATGAATGTACAGTTTATCCTGCAAAACTTTACATTTCCATAAAAAATGACCCAGTTTGGACATCTGAAAAGTTGGTAACCCTATACTCTGTTCAGCAGAGCAATTCCTCTTCCTCCTACACATGCAAATTGTTTAATATTGACATGATTTTTCAACTCATTCTGTTAAGATTTCAAAGCAAAATTATGTGGCATATAGTACTAAACTATATACTTCCCTTAATCTTAACATATTCAGTAAATGGAAAGCAACACATTTTAACATGACATGATATTCCTATTTAAAGGTCTTAGCAAATTTTTACATTTTGCCTGTTCAGATTTTAGAAAGCAGAGATTTGTGAAACTGAGTATTGAGAACTATAACTAAATTGCACTATATTAACATTTATCACCAGAGCTGACTGTTTTAAAAGCTTTAAAATGTAAAGCTTACTTAGTATAATAGTAGTCATTTTCAAACTGTTTAAAAATGTTAGAAATGTAGGTAACTGAATTTGCTTCAAGCATGGGATATCATTTGCAATTGTTAGTATAACACTGAAATGGTTCATAGATGCACAGTTAAATCCCACAATGCTGTGTGTTTAATTCTGAGGGACCAGGTGTTGCACTAGCGGGGCTGGCTGGGTAAGAAATATGGAGATGTTTTAGACTGGTGAGGAGGTAAATTTAAAGTTATATGTTTTACTGCTGAAAATGTTCAAATGGCATAATGATCGTTTGCATAGTTTTTAGCACACGTTTGATTATTTTGTGTTCATAGGTAGGTACTAGGCTATCAGCTCTGGGGCCTATACAAGCCCAGCCAAAAAGGTACACTGGCCTTTGCCACCCAAGAAAATTATTTTCCTGTGCCACTGTCGAGCAGAGCCACAGAGGTGATCCTTGGGGTGAAATTCCTATTTCTCATTCAATCATCAAGATTTTTCTTGAAGAGAATTTTGAAAGATATGATTCCATGTGCATGTCATTCACCTTTCTGTATTAATTGTATTTTCTGGTCTGTGTAAAATTTTACCATCTTGTCTTTTTTTTTTTTTGTAGTGTAATTTGTAGCCCATGCTTTTGATGCTGATCTGTCTGATATCATGAAATGTCCGAGAAGGGTGATGTTAGGTTGGCTATGTTTTATATTTTAAATATTTTTATATGGTTGGTAAATTCTCTGATGAATGAGATGTTATTTTGATTATTTCCCTTTGTTGGAAAATGTGGTGCTTATTTGTTTTTCTGTAACCTGGCTAAATTAAAAACATGCCCTTGTTTAAAGTTATGATGGAAAATGTATGACTGTATTTAGTTATGTGTAAGGAGACAATACACCCTCCCTTTTTTAATTTCTCCAAATCTTTTGGGTTCTTTTTTATAAGACCCATTGTTCCTACTACTATTAGAACTGTCTCGGTATCTTTCTTCCACTTTGTTTTTATTTCTGTCTGTAAATCTTGATATTTTATGACTTTGTCTCTCTGTAAGCAAGACACTGTAGTCACTGGGTGTGGCGATTTCAGTGATCAATGCTACTTTTGTCTTCCTTTCATGGACCACTATATCTGGTTTTCTAGCATCTACCTTTTGAACTGTTGGTAATGGATGTAATGTAGACTTCATCGTTTTCTATGATGCTTTGTGGATCATGTTTCCAGTGTTTTTCAGCCACTTCAGTACCATAATGTTTGCACAATCCATAGTACAACAGTCTTGCCACATTATTATGCCTTTCATTACACAGTCCTTCTGCCATTAGTATGTCACAACCAGCAGCAGGGTGTGCAACATTTTTCAATTCTGTTTTTAGAAATCCTACCTTTGTCTATTTCTCCACCATGTTCAATGGACTTTGCAAACCAATGTGTATATAGCCTACTGTCTTGGGCCACCAATATTAACATTTCATCTCTTGGTTTGAATTTGCCTCTTCTTAACCATTCCTGCATTTGATCCTGATCAACATGAGGTTCTTCCACCCTTCCTTTATAATCATGTCTACATCTTGACAGTATTACAAATATTTAGTGTGGGGAAAAGCAATTTCCATTCTTAAAATAATATGCTTTTGCAACAGATAAATTTGTGGGGGGAAAAAAAATGTCCCTACTACTGGTAGTGTTATGTAAGAACCGTCTTTGGAAATAATTTCCTCCCAGCTTTGGTCAGCTGTCAAGGTACCATAATGTCTGGACTGCAGCCAGAATCTTTGTGTTCAAGTCTTTGTGGCTAGGACATCAGTTTGTAAATATTGCCTTTATAAAATGCTTTCCAAGGCGTACTGTTTGCAGCATAATGCATGTAGAAAAGAACCATGTATCTGAAAACTATTTAATGTGACATTTTCTTGGAGAAAATGGCCACAGCCTTGCATTTATTTGAAGCTAGATAACCATACAATACTTGATACTGATGTGCAGAAGGGAAAGACTTGACCATTCACATCTACAATTTCTAGTAGTTTCCGTGAAGTTAAGAAGCTCAATCAGTGACTAAAGGAGGGGCATACCATGCTTTCCTACCGGCTTACCTCATTCCTTGCATAAGGGTCACATCTTCTAGAGGTTCTCTATATCGGTCATACTGGGTGGTAAGAGGCAGCACAAGTGAAGGGACCAGACTGTCTGAACCCATGCAGTCTCTCAACTACCCAGAGTTTTGTTCCACATATTTTTGATCTGTTCATCATAAAATGTGTAATTTTTACAACAAATTGTTAAGGATTGAAGTCACTAAATTATAGACATTTGAGTTTCAGATGTCTGATCTTTCAGAAACATACACATTAATGCAAAGTATGTTACTCAACTTGCTAAATATTTGTCAAATAGATCCATTAGTGAAAACTATACTCCAGCACTCCTTCATAATTCCTCTACACAAAGTCAGCACATCTATAGAACATCTCAGCACTGAAACAGATCCTTTTCACTTCTTAGGTACTGTCACCCAGAGCAGAATCTTCAGCCACATTCTCAGATCTCTTCCTTGACCTATCTAAAGCCTTTAATGTGATTTCCTATCAGCTTCTCCTCAACAGGCACAACCTCCTTGACTTGGTAAACTCCTCTATCGACTGGTTCTCCAGCTACCTCAGAAACTGCACCCAGTTTGTAAAATGGTAAGACTCCAACTCCAGCTCCAGCTGCTTCCCATTCAAAACACGTATTTCCCAAGTTACCAAGCTCAGAAATTATATACAAAAAGTATCCAAACCTGCTTCCATTATTCAGCATGTTGACAACTCCACTCTGCACCCTGTTTAACCATCCCACAATCCATTCCTAGGCTGTCTTCACTTCCATTGAAAAGTGGTTACAAAAATCCCAACTACTCGTAAATCCAAAAAAAAAAACAAAACTACTCGTATTTCATTCCCAAAACACAATTCCAAATGCCTACAGTTTCAACATAATCATTGTTACCAATGTTAAAATTGAACCTGCCACCCACTCTAGATTACTAGGCACTGCTATTGACAAATCAAATTTCTATCTAAATATCGTCATAGTAGTAAAAACGTACACTGAGCTGGAATCTCTAGACAGAGCCAAATCCTTCCTTAATAACCACAGATGAGAAATAACAACCACTGCCCTTTTCTCCCCAGCCTGCTTTATACCTCAGCATTATTTACCAAACTCAACTCATTCCAATTCAAAACATTTTAATAACAAAATTAGAAAATTCGCATGCCTCCCCAGTTGAGTCCATCACTGCACATCCCCAGAACCTGTAAACTGGGTAGAACTCACCCATCACATCTCTCTTACCCAGTTAGTCAGAGCACACAAGATACTGCATAATTCATCAAAAACTCCCTCAGTGTCTAACCTTATGTAGTGGCACTTGCCAAAAAAGAAATCTTTGCTCCAAGGAAGTTGTTGTTTTTGTTTGTCTTTCAGCTTTTCCTGGTTAGGGGGTCGCCACAGCGCACCTCCAGTCTGCTAATGATTGGCAGTAGATTTTCATGAACGCCGAGGTGCCAGCTCGACGTCCAACCTTCATTGAAGGCATATCATCCTTAAAATCCAAAACATTTTCACATATACACTGTATTCTCAATAAGAATCCCTGCAATCTGAAACAAGCTTGCTAGCTCAAGTCAGTCTTACACATTTCAGAACTGCACTAAAACACACGTACAGTCATACAAACTCTGCAGGTACTCCATATCCATCATTGACCCCTACCTAGTTATATTTTTTCTCCATTATAACTCCTGTTTGGACCTTTTTCCTCCCTGTTTTCTATCCTGTCTACAGCCTCTTCTGTATGTGCTTGAATAGTGTGTTCTGTTGCTTTCACTGTTCTCTCAGATGAGAAATTTTGCATACGCTTCTATTCTTTCTTTGACTAGCAAGCACAGGAAGGCCTGTTGATTACAAGCTTCATTTAGAAGTTTTGACAGGAAAAGTTGATGGTGTTGCATTTTTTTTCTTTGGTGTTTATTTGAGGTGATTGGAGTGAATTGTAGCATTTTAAAATTACTTTTGTTTAAATTGTGATTTGGTGTCAATTTGTATGCTAAACATTTTCTGACAAGTTTTGTTTATCAGCTTATGATATATTTGTTGTCTAAAAGTGTTTTAGACTGTATCCATTCATTTTGACTGAAACTAGCAAATGTTTACTAAGTTAGGGGACTTTTGTGCATGTACGTTCTGCTTGGAATTGTCCTACTGAAACTGTCATTTTATTTTGTGCAATCTTCTGAATAGCAACTCGTGTAGAAATAGACTTCAGATTACTTTTTATGCCATTTTGTATGTTAAACATTTCTGACAGGAATTTTTTGTCAGTTTATAATGTATTTCTTGTCTAAATACTGTTTTAAACTGTATCCATTGTTTTGGACTGAAACTAACTTTTTTTTTTTTTAAAGCGGGTGATTTTGTGTTTTGAACAGTGTTACTGAAAATATTGTCATTTTGTAAGTCTATTCAGAATAGTGTCCCTACAGAAATAATCTTTAAATTGTTGTTTAAAGGGAGAATCCATCTTCTTATTGTGCTGACTGTGCAGCCAGTATTTGATGTTGAGCTGGCTAGTTTCTTGTCTCCTGATCAACATGCCACCCCTCTCCATCTTCCTCATCTTCACTTAAAAACAAAAGAATAAATAAAAAATATGCCTCAGCCTACAGCTTGTGACTCCGCAGTAGACGTACCTTCAGACAGGCTATCAGATTATTCACCTTCTGTTACCTCTAGGCCCTCTGGAGTTGTCATAGTATCACACCTCTGCATGACACAAGAGTATGGGAGAACTAAACCCTTCAGGTGCAGGGGAACTCAGAGGTGCAGAATCTTTTGCCAGTATTGATGCTTTCTCCCAGGGATCATCCCACTAGTGTAGTGCATCCTGGAAAGAAGCAGAAGACCCTCCACATGGTGAAGTAGCAGTCTGTGACTGGTTTCCCATCTGAGATGGTTGCAATAGATAGAACCATGGTTCAGACAAATGGTTAGGAGGTGCAAACCTGGGTTATAGTAATGCTGGCATTTCCACACCCAGTTACTCTACTAAGGGAAAAAAAAATACTTCCCAAGAAAATTGTAAGGATCCTTTTTTGAAGAAGATCCTGTGTCTGAGGACTGTAACCTGTTGGTATCAGTTCAGTTGGCTTCCTGTGACGTCAAACAGATACAGTGTCCCAAATAGATTTTTCCTTTCTTTCTTTTGATTCCAGCACTGGGAGATTTCTTACACTCCTACTGAAATTCTATATTGGTTACAACAGACTTTATATATTGCACATGACTAAACTGAGTATTTGCTTTTGGGGGTATTTCTATAATATCTGTTTTCTTAATGGCTGTGTTACTTTTACTAAACTTCACTGTTTCAACATGGTTCATTATTTATTTACAAAAAAAATATTTAAATTTACTGTGATACTTGCTGTGGCTAATCTTTCCTTCGGTGGGAGACTCTGCTAGTTTATAACGATGCATATGCCAGCTATGCCATGGAAGTAGACTGTGACTTGCCATGGGCAACCAATCATCTCTTCCAGGCATAGGTTCATAGGTAGGTACTAGGCTATCTGCCCGAAGGCCTACGTAAGCCTAGCCAACAAGGTTCCCTGGCTTACGCCTCCCAAGAAAGTTATTTTCCTGTGCCACTGTCGAGCAGAGACACAGAAGTGATCCCTGGGGTGTATTTCCTATTTCCCATCCACTCATCAAGATTTTTCTTGAAGAGTGCTAATGAAGAACTTTGCTTGATATAGATGGGTAGCCTGTTCCAGAGTATGGGAAATCTCTGGGACAGGAATCTATCCCTCCAGCATGTCCTGTTTATTGTGGTGACAAGGTTTAAGTCCCTAGAGCATGTAGCTCGGAGGGATTGGGATTTCTTTAGGTGTAGCATGTTCAACAGCTCTGGGTTTGGCATAGCTTTATATGTTAGGAAGAGATCACCTCGGAGTAGGCGATATGCTATGGAGTAAAGCTGGAGTTTTTTGAGACAGTCAGTGTAAGGTGTCTGTTTGAAGCCAGTAATCCTCTTTGTGAGGTACTTCTGTGGCCTTTCCAGCTGCTGCAGATGGCTTGTGAGATACATTCCAAAAGGGGTGTTGTACTCTCTAATAAGGTCTAATGAGGGTCGAGTAGAGGGGGACAATCTCTTTTTTTTTTCCTGGATGAGAACCCTTTTATGATGAGGTGTGCCATGCAGAAGGACTTCCCGACTACTGTGGCAATGTAACTATCAAAGGACAGACTACTGTCATATGTACATACGTTGAAAAAAATGGTACAGTCTGTAAATTTGCTGTATGCTGGATGTACATGATGTCAAAGCATCTTAAGGTGACATTTCCCCATCCCCAAACCCAGTGTTCCATTTTCCCACTCTCTACCCCAGTAGTTGACTTACCACACTGCGCCCCCTCTTTTGCATATTCCTGGATCCACCACGTCAGACGCAAATAAGCGAGCTCACCTCCTGCGGTCCTGAGAAGCATAGGCCAGTAGTACCTGTTCTCACCCTTTTCAACAGCATCGGTCTATGACGAGGGGACACTCAAGTACCACTCCCCACCCCCTCCAAGTCTTTCTGTATCCCGCAGATGACATATTTCAGTGTTTTATCCTCTTTTTTTTGGATCCTGTCTGTTCGTTAAGAAGACGAGTCTCTTTTCTGGGCGGATATAAAGGTTGTTCTTTCGTTATTGCAAACCGCTTGTGCCACCACGAACTGCCGTTTCATTGTCCCGTTAGCTCCTCCGTCAGTTGCTCTAAACATTACCCATTATTAACCAGAGGTAGTAGCTGGAATGTCCAGTACAGTGCCGTGACCCCCAAAGAAAGTGGTAGCTATAATGTCCAGCATACCACTGTGACCCCAAAAGAAAGTGTAGCTGGAATGTCCAGTACACTGCTGTGACCTCAAACTAAAGTTTAAGAGTGACATACAGGAAAGGTTTATCTACTTTTTATTACTTGATTGTTGAGAAATGGAAGTCAGACTTACAACTCTGCTAAAATCAAACTACAAGCGGGAAAAACTACAAATACACAAAAACTTGCCTTTTATTTTTCTCACCTCCAGAAAGTGAAACTGTCTACAGTGTACACAATAAAATACAAAGCAAAGCTGAAATGCGGTAGTAAATAGCATAGCTTTTGCCATACGTTTCAACTGTCCAAAATTTTGCAGCTGTCCATAATTTTGCAAAATGCCGGATTTTTTTTTTTTGCCTTATATGTTTGGTTTGTTCCTCGTAAAAATGTGGTTTTAAGGGAAGCCACTGATGGCTAGGGTTGTCACATTTTCAACTGCCCAAAGTGGGACATTTTTGTAGAAACGTCAGATTTTGCAGGGCAAAACAAACCCACGGCCAGTACAAAGGACAGAACTTCACTTTTTTCCCTAAGTAAAAGCTTATTCTTGCAGCACTTTAGTTGCTTATTGTTTCTTATAACATATAGGTGTTTCAGATACAAAACAACTGTTTTATGCAACTATTAAAGAAAATATAGGAAATATTTTTGTCCTAAAATCTCAGGACATTTGCCATTTTTTATTTTTTTATTTTTTTGCAGGATACAACTGCCAAAAGAGGGACTGTCCCTCACAAAGTGGGAAAGGTGGTAATCCTATTGATGGCCAGAGTCGCTGAATAATCACAGACAGCTGAGGCTTAGGCTTCATATTTAGAAAATGCGCTAATGCACAACCTGTTACTCTAGTAGCTTTCTAAGAGCAATATCTACAGTTTGTCTCTGATTTTTACCTTTGTCCCCCATTGTTTTTGGATTTGCCTAGAACTCTTAAGATACCTTGCGTCTTCAGTTTGCAGGCTGTCAAAACACGAGTCTTAATGGACAAACAGCTGTGAGGAGGAGGCTCTACAGGAAAATGTTTATACTGATAGGAAAAACTGTAGCAAACCACATACAAATGACCTAAATAAATCTAGAAAGTAATAACATGGTAGCCTTACTGAAACATATTTATTATGAAGATAATCATTTAAAAGAAGCAACACTCCTGTGAGTTTGTGATTAAACTGTGAAAACTGTTTCACACAATCCATCAATTCGCCCGCAACCCCTAAGTAAATTGTCACAAAGAGAAGGCACCATACAGATGGTCGGTGAGGGTCGATAGCCCGAAGCATGAAATACCGTGGACGTGATATCAATCTCGGTTTTCCACAGGAAACCATTGCTGGTATATTTTGAAGTGTCAGCGAATCCCTTCTTTTGGAAGATTTCTCTTTTTAGAGTAGGTTCGACTGTGGATTTGATATTTATACGTTTAGGGTGAGAGGAGCTTGCCCCCATACATTGGAAGGAGCAAAACAGCTCCCTTCTCAATCTCAAGGAGAAATTCCCAGAGTGTCAGTACCCCACAGGACAAAAAAAAAAAAAAAACGGCATGAGACAGTGAGACCAGACATTTTTCTCCACAGGAAATCATTGTCACTGCGATTTCTAACTGTGCACCCTTAACGATTCACTTTTCTCCCTCCTTCCGGTTGGTGCAACTGTCTAGTTGGTATACGTTCAGTGGGTAGGGGGGCTTGTCTGCTAGAAAAAAAAAGGAGTCTTTTATCCTCTTGATTTTGGGGCCTTTTTTCATTTTTTGAAACATCCCCTTGCAGGAAGTTGGCGTTTCACTGTAGAGCAACGCAAAATACTTAAAGTTTTGGCCATTGTTTTTTTGGCATTTCTGATGCTCGTATATTAGAACCCAATGATAATCTGCATTAAGAACTGATGTGCAACGACTACTTACATCAGTGCAAGAACACTGATAATAGAAATATCTGAAAATGAAACGGGCACTTTATAAAAACTACATAAAACACAAAATATAAACTTTGAACATAACACACAGAAATACAAATTGCGTTAAACAAACTGGATGGATGAGTTAAGGAACAGGAACATGTTTGTCTTTCGGCTTTTTCCTGGTAAGGGGTTGCCACAGCAGAACTCCAGTCCGCTAATGATTGGCAGTAGATTTTTTACAAAATGTCTAGGTGCCAGCTCGATGCCCAACCTTCAACGAAGGGACGCCCAGAAAAAGAAGCTATTTACTCATCATACGGTTCCATGTGTGTTGTCCATCTCGCCTTCATTCTTAACTGGTGGGTTCTGAACCGATCCTCAGTTCCAACTTGGCTGTTTATTAAAGCTCAAGGTCTTCCACTGGCTTGTGGCTGTATCCCTATCCCATCATGCCCTAAGAAAGCTCTCCAGAACTTGTTTGCTGATAATATATAACAGTAAAAATTATTCAACTTAAGAGCAGAGAAGAAGGTTGGAGAACATACTTTTTCACTCTGTCCTCCAGGAGCCAAAGGGTGGGATGTAAGCATGGCGGCGAGATGGACAAAACACATGGAACATTATAGTGAGTACATAACTTCTTTATGTGATGTTGTCCTAGCTAGTCTTTATTCTTAACTGGTGGGACAGCATCTTTAGCACCAACTTTCTTGGGCGGCCCACGAAAGAATATTCTCCAGAACAGTAGACCCAAAAAAGGCCCTGTTCCTGGAGGCCAGGTCCACTTTGTAATGAGTGATAAAGGTATGAGGTCTTCCATGTTACAGCAGCATAAATGTTGTCAATTGGTAGTCTAGACCGAAAGCTAGTTATTGCACTCCACATGGGGAGATCCACCTTGGATTCTGAGAACTACCACCCCATCAGTCTGATGAGCCTGATGGAACGTATTATCATGGAACTTATAAACAAAGACATTAGTAATCTTCAAACACTGGACCCCACCCAGTTTGGGTTCATGAAGGGCCGATCTTGTCTCCTGAACCTGAATGACTTCTTCGAATCAGCCTCCAGAGCTGTGGATGAGGGTAAGGTGGTCCACACAGCCTATCTGGATCTCGCCAAGGCCTTTAACACTATCTCCCACTCTGGAATCGTAGATAAACTTACTAAGCTGGGCATTAATCCCTACCTTACTCGATGGGTTGCCAACTGGCTTACTGACAGAACCCAGACTGTAAAGGTAGCCGACTCCAAATCCAGCTGCAGACAAGTGACAAGTGGAGTACCTCCAGGCTTCAGTCCTAGGACTGCTCTTGTTTGGCATCTACTTCTTTGAAGTACAGGCCAGCACTAAGGGACTCTGGCTAACAAAGTTCCCAGATGACTGCAAACTGGGAGGCATTATTGAATCCCCAAATGATGTGGATATTCTACAAAAGGACCTTACAGAAACAGATGCCTGGTGCCAGAGCCGTGGGCTCAAACTCATTGCCAAGAAATGTATAATTATCCCCTTTGGGAAAAAACACGTACCTGTGAATTACCACATAGGTGGCAGTACACTGAACACCGAAAGTGTGATAAGAGACTTAGGGACACAGGTAGACAGTGGTCTCACCTTCGATAACCACATTACCACAACAGTCAGGAAATCCTTCTATGTGACACACCTCATCACTAAGGGCTTTTCATCCAGAAAAAAGAGGTCATTGTCCCACTGTACTCATCCCTCATTTAAACCCATTATAGAATACAATGCCCTATTTGGTATGTACCTCTCAGGTCATCTGCAAAAAAATGGAAAGGCCTGAGAAATACCTCACTAAAAGAATCACAGGCCTAAAGCAGATGCCCTATGCTGACCATCTAAAAAAACTCCACCTATACTCTGTTGCATATCGTCTACCCAGAGGCGATCTCTGCTTAACATACAAGGCCATGTCAAATCCAAAGCTGTTGATCATGCTACACTTAAAGAAATCCCAATTCCTCAGAGCCACATGCTCCAAGGATCTAAACCTTGTCGTCACAATGAACAAAACATGTTGGCGGGATAGATTCCTGACCCAGAGACTCCCCAGACTCTGAAATAGACTGCCCATACATGTCAAGCAGAACGCCTCTTTGACCCTCTTCAAAAGGAACCTTGACGATTGGATGGGAGATAGGAAATTTACCCCGGGGATCACATCAGTCACCCTGCTAGACTGGTGTCCAGGGAAGTAAATATTGTGGGAAGAAATAGCCAGTGAATTGTTATGGCTAGGCTTGTATAGGCCATAGGACCGATAGCCTAGTAACAACCTATGAAAGGCAGATGAGGCTGCTATGGATCTCATAGAATGACCCTTAACTTTAAAGGGTAGATCTTTGTTGTGAGATTTGTATGTAAAGGTAATGGAATCTGAAAGCCATTTGGAAAGCATACCCTTAGATACAGGAGCACCTTTTTTAGATTCTGAAAAGGAAACGAATAATTGGTCAGATTTACTGTGGTCCTTTGTCCTGTGTAAGTAGAAGCATAATTGTCTATATATGTCCAGTTGATATAGCGCATATTCTGCACTGTTGCCATAGTTAGGAAAAGACATAGATAGTTCTATGGACCGATTTAAATTAGACTCTGAGCATACGTTTGGTAGGAAGGATGGGTTTCTTCAAAGGGAGACTCTGTCTTCATGGAAAAGCATATAAGGGGGCTGTATCTATAAAGCTTGTAACTCTGAAACTCTTCTGGCAGAAGAGATGGCAATCAAGAGGATTGTTTTCCATGTCAAGAACGTTAGATCACAGGATGATGCAGGTTCAAAGGGTGGGAGAATCAAACAGAATAGAACAATGTTTATATCCCATAGTGGCAAAAATAGTCTTCTGGGTGGTCTTAATAAAAAAGTGCCCTTTAGAAAAGCTTTGCATAGTCTGTGAGACATCAGACTCAGGCCCAAATCAGTTGCATGAAAGTTAGACATTGCTGCCAACTGAACTCGAATGGTAGCAGCAGCTGCACCTTCAGTAAACAGTTTTGTCAAAAATTCAAGAATGGAACCTATGGGAGAGGAAAAAAGATCAATGTGATTACTTAATGCCCAAGAAAAATATTTTCCATTTACTGATGTATAATCTCCTTATTGAAGTCTTAAAGGATGAGATTAAGATATGCTTCACAGATGAGAATAGGTTAGGGGAGCCTGGCTATATTTGGAATCAGAGCAGCCAAGTTGTCAATTTGAGGGTTTAAAAAGAGGGATTGACCATCCCTGATGCACGAGTCAGAAGGTCTGGAACTGGGTCCAGGACCAATGGCTCCTCCTGGAGATGAGGCCAAAGGAAGGGGGGAACCAGATTTGATGAGGCCAGTATGGGGCAATGAGAATCAAATTGCTTGCCAATGAGCTGGCTTTCTGAAGAACCTTGAGTATCAAGGGAAAGGGATGGAAGGTCTAGAGGAGACCTGAGGGCCAGTCATGTGCAAGTGCATCCCTTGGTGACTCCCATGGTGGGGAGATTAGGGCAAAATAGCTGCTGTATTTGGCATTCATGGACATCGCAAAAAGGTCGCAGCAAGACTGGCCCCATTTGCAGAAAATCACTTCCACTACTTCCAGTTTTAGAGACCACTTGTGAAGCATCAGAATTGCTCTGCTGAGTTTGTCTGCTATCACATTGGATTTGCCAGGTATGTGTGTTGCTATCAGAAAGCATTGGGAGGAGGTTGCCCATTGTCATACTCTCAAGGCCTCTTAACACAGGGTCTAGGACCTCATCCTGCCTCATCCTGCCTTGTTTGTTTATATACCAAACAACTGACATGTTGTCTGTCTGTATTGCAATAGTTTCCTGCAGAAGGGAGCCCTGAAATGCTTGCAATGCTAGAAGCACTGCTCTCATTTCTAGGACATTGATGTGCAAATGGGCCTCGTGGTCCTGCCAAGTACCTTGGACTGTCCTTCCCATATAATGCCCCCCACCCTATCTGGGACATGTCCGTGGTCACTGTGGCTAATAGCTGGGGGAGAACAAAGGGTTGACCTAATGTCACATGAGTGGAGTGAAGCCACCAACTAAGGTCTTTCTTGCAAGATTCTATTATCAAAATTTGCTGCAACATTGGTAGTTCTTGCATGGACCACTGAGCTAATACTAACCACTGTGGAATTCTCATGTGCAGACGTGCTAATGGAATCAGGGTTATTGCCGTTTCCATGGTTCCCAAGACTTCCAGAACTGTTCTTGCTTGAACCTTCCTCTTGGACAGTAGGATTTGGACCTGATGTTGTAGAACTTGAACTCTTTCTGGAGGAAGTTTTTCCATAATTTTTGTTGTATCTAGATCTGCCCCTATAAAAACAATACACTGAGATGACAACAAGGCAGATTTTTTGTAATTTATTGTGATTCCCAGATGAGAGCAGAGCTGTAAAGTGGTGCCTCCTGCCTCTATCAGTAGATGCTTGGTGGTGGAGATTAGGAGTCAGTCATCTAGATACGGAAACACTCGGAATCCTAGATGTCTCAAGTGAGCCGTGACTACTGCCATACACTTGATTAACACTCTGGGGGCTGTAGTCAGACCAAAAGGCAGAGCTTGAAACTGGTAGTGACTGGCTTCCAGCCAGAAGTGCAGATGACTCCTGGATGGCCTGTCCATTTTTATGTGGTAGTATGCATCCTGGAGGTCTATAAAGCACATCCAATCATCTTTTTCCAGAAAAGGGAATATTGACTGCAGTGCTACCATCCAGAACTTTGTTTTCCTTACTGATTTGTTCAATCTGCTGAGATCCAGTGCAAGTTTCCATTCACCTGTTTTCTTTGGAACTAAAAAGAACCTTGAGTAAGTTCTGGATCCTATTTGGTCTGCAGGGACTGTTTGGTTGACTTTTTTTGTGTTGCAACTTTTGAATTTCTAGAGTTGCCTGTTCCCTTTGACTGGATGGGGCATCTGGGATGTTCTTTATGTTTGGAATGGGGAAGGAAAAGGGTATAGAGTAGCCCCTGAATATTATGCTTTGCACCCACTTGTCTTTTGTTATTTCTATCCAGGCTTCTTTATACAAAGATAAGTGACCCCCCCCTCAACTGCCTCCAGAGATGGACAGGCAGGCCTCCCTTCAGGAGCACTGAAAGGGCCTACCATGGAAGGAATCCCTGTTGCCCTGATTTGTGGACCCCCTCTCCCATGTGGATGGTGTTTCCCATTACTACTTCCCCCTCTGCCCCTGGGGTAAGAGTCGCCATGCGTGTCCTGAAAAGCTGTCTGGGATTCTTGGAACCCCATCTTTCCTCCCTTTTGACCTTTTGGGTAAGGTCTGGAATGTAGAGAAAAGTGGACTCCCACAACAGAGAGTTTTTCCTTCCTGCTCTCACCTGGTGAGTGTGTCCTTAACATTTGGCCCAAAGAGAGAGACAAATCATCGAAAGGGTCATTAACGAAGGTAGACTTAAAAGGCTCTGCAAAGTCACACAAGCGCATCCAGGAATGTCTCCTCAGGGAAATTTCTGAACCTGCTGCCCTGCTTGCACAATCTGCTGCATAGGAAATAATCCTCATAGAGGAGTTAACCACAAAGTTTAAGGTGAAGAACTGAGAGGAAACCTTGTCTGAAACCCCTGCAGCTAATGAACCTTGTAGAGTATCTCCTAGCTCTTTCAAGAGATCCCTCTGCAACCTAGTAAAATGAGTCAGGTAATTCAGAGATCTGAGTGCAAATGTCGCTGAAGAGAACATGCACTTCCCGTATCTGTCCATCATATGAGACTCCCTGTTTGGTTAATGGACAGACAAGGATGTCTCTGAAAGCTCCTTGATTGTGGCTGCCGCCACCATCATAGCATCTACTGGGACACCCTTAGTAAGGAATTCCTTGTCTGAAGGCATGGTAATAAACCTGTTTGGCCTCTGAGGAATAAGTTCTACTGAGTCTGGAGACTCCCACGCCTTTCGACTAACCACTTGCATGAGCTCGTCGAAAGGTGGAGACACCCAAATGGTGGAAGGGTGAGACCCAAAAGCCTTCAGGTATATGGATTCAACCTCAGAAGAGTTAATGGGCTTCCAGCCACCTCTCTGCTTTAAGGATTTCCAGGATGTCTGTGAAGGAGACATCCTCAGAGTCTGACTGTGGGGACCCTTCTGACTCATCAAGGTCTGTATCAGAAGTGATAGACTCCTCTGGGGAGTCTAAATGCTTCCTCTTACAACGTCTCTTATGAGGGACCTCTTGAAAAGGGTGTTCTGGAGAGGTGTCTGAAGAGAGGGGTTCACCTGATGGGGTATCCTGAGGCCTAGGGTCTCCTCGTGTCTGTGGATGGTGTGGTGCCAAGACAGATGCCAGTGCTTTTGGGGGAAGAATGTCAGTAACTAAGAGTGGAGCTGTTTGTGGAGATAGTACTCATCTCCTTACCACAAAAGTCCCCCCTCCCCTGATCTGATGATACCTGCAGCTCCAAAGATGCAGAGGGGATCGAGGCCGATGTAGGAGCCAAGCTCACCCACGCCGAAGCCCCGAGAGGTAAGGTTGGATCTGACAACTGTCCAATCCGACTCCCCATCCACAGACCCGACCAGAGAGCATCAGCTCCTAGACTGTTTGAGTTCAGAAGGAACCGAGGCTGTCAGAACAGATGTCAGACCCAAAGAACCCAGAATAGGTCTTGGTGTCGACGGTTCCACTATGGTAGGTTCCAAACATTCCAGGTCCAAGGTCTGAGGTTGGCTTGGAGGAGGAATCGATGTTGAAGGGGAGGTTATGGTCGGCTCCGAATCTCTCTGGCTTGGAACCAATAGTAGTTTGGCCAGTGTCTTTAAGATTCTATGCACCACCCAATCCACATCATCATCAGAAAGACTCCTGGAGCACCGAGAGGAGGGGGCAGGAGATCTAACTGGTTGTAGAAGTGGTGACCTTAAAGTAGTGGAGACTGGTACCAATTCTGGGGACCAAGTCTGTACTTCAAATTCTATTGGCACCAATGCTGAATGAGCCGACGATGAAGATTTTTTGGGCCCAACAAACTTCAGGTCCGAAGAAGTAACTTTGGTCAACTTTTGTTTTCTGGCTCCGAATAGCCAAAAGGAAATTACCTTTCCAGATTTGTAAGACTTGGATGAAGGAGACTTAGTCAATATAGAAGTACCCTGACCTTCTTCTAATGCTTCAGTGAAAGGGGACTTCAATAAACCTCTTATTATATGCTTGTTCTTCCTCTCAAGCAGCACTCCAGAATTAAAAGACTGGCAAATGGAACAGTCTTCTTGTAGATGCAAAGGCCCCAGGAAGTATACACAAATAGTGTGTGCATCAGTGATACACATTTTCTGGTTGCAGTTGACATACTTTTTAAACCCAGAGGGTTTGACTTCTTTATGTCCCTTAGACATAATCAGTTTTTTAACAGTCAAAAAAAGGTACCAGAAAAAACACTATATTCAACTGGACGTATAAGAGAATTTAAGTACCTTTATCTGCTTTTTTTTCCCAAAAAATACAGTATTTAAATTGATTTTAACTGTGTGGAAGGAATATTTAGCTGAACTGGAAGTTTTCACTCTGCTCTTCAGTGTGTAAGGAATATTAGCTGAACTGGAAGTTAGTCAGTGTTTGCTGAATTTTGTTATTTGCTAGTAATTACAGGTGTGGGGGTCGTCACATTCTTTGATTTCCTGTCCTTGCCTATTTAAGTGGTACAGTGTGAACTATTTTCTGCCTAAAAACTTCAGCTTTGGCCGGCTAAGAACTTGCTATATTCAACTGGACGTATAAGAGAATTTAAGTACCTTTATCTGCATTTTTTTTTCAAAAAAATACAGTATTTAAATTGATTTTAACTGTGTGGAAGGAATATTTAGCTGAACTGGAAGTTTTCACTCTGCTCTTCAGTGTGTAAGGAATATTAACTGAACTGGAAGTTAGTCAGTGTTTGCTGAATTTTGTTATTTGCTAGTAATTACAGGTGTGGGGGTAGTCACATTCTTTGATTTCCTGTCCTTGCCTATTTAAGTGGTACAGTGTGAAATATTTTCCTGCTTAAAAACCTCAGCTTTGGCCGGCTAAGAACTTGCTATATTCAACTGGATGTATAAGAGAATTTAAGTACCTTTATCAGCACCATTTTTTCAAAAAAAATACAGTATTTAAATTGATTTTAACTGTGTGGAAGGAATATTTAGCTGAACTGGAAGTTTTCACTCTGCTCTTCAGTATGTAAGGAATATTAGCTGAACTGGAAGTTAGTCAGTGTTTGCTGAATTTTATTTGCTAGTAATTACAGGTGTGGGGGTAGTCACATTCTTTGATTTCCTGTCCTTGCCTATTTAAGTGGTACAGTGTGAAATATTTTCTGATTAAAAACCTCAGCTTTGGCCGGCTAAGAACTTGCTATATTCAACTGGACGTATAAGAGAATTTAAGTACCTTTATCTGCTTTTTTTTTCAAATAAATACAGTATTTAAATTGATTTTAACTGTGTGGAAGGAATATTTAGCTGAACTGGAAGTTTTCACTCTGCTCTTCAGTGTGGAAGGAATATTAGCTGAACTGGAAGTTAGTCAGTGTTTGCTGAATTTTGTTATTTGCTAGTAATTACAGGTGTGGGGGTAGTCACATTCTTTGATTTCCTGTCCTTGCCTATTTAAGTGGTACAGTGTGAAATATTTTCTGCTTAAAAACCTCAGCTTTGGCCGGCTAAGAACTTGCTATATTCAACTGGACGTATAAGAGAATTTAAGTACCTTTATCTGCTTTTTTTTTTCAAAAAATACAGTATTTAAATTGATTTTAACTGTGTGGAAGGAATATTTAGCTGAACTGGAAGTTTTCACTCTGCTCTTCAGTGTGCAAGGAATATTAGCTGAACTGGAAGTTAGTCAGTGTAATTTTGTTATTTGCTAGTAATTACAGGTGTGGGGGTAGTCACATTCTTTGATTTCCTGTCCTTGCCTATTTAAGTGGTACAGTGTGAAATATTTTCTGCTTAAAAACCTCAGCTTTGGCTGGCTAAGAACTTGCTATATTCAACTGGACGTATAAGAGAATTTAAGTACCTTTATCTGCTTTTTTTTCAAAAAATACAGTATTTAAATTGATTTTAACTGTGTGGAAGGAATATTTAGCTGAACTGGAAGTTTTCACTCTGCTCTTCAGTGTGTAAGGAATATTAGCTGAACGGGAAGTTAGTCAGTGTTTGCTGAATTTTGTTATTTGCTAGTAATTACAGGTGTGAGGGTAGTCACATTCTTTGATTTCCTGTCCTTGCCTATTTAAGTGGTACAGTGTGAAATATTTTCTGCTTAAAAACCTCAGCTTTGGCCGGCTAAGAACTTGCTATATTCAATTGGACATATAAGAGAATTTAAGTACCTTTATCTGCTCTGTTTTTTTTTCAAAAAAATACAGTATTTGAATTGATTTTAACAGTGTGGAAGGAATATTTAGCTGAACTGGAAGTTTTCACTCTGCTCTTCAGTGTGTAAGGAATATTAGCTGAACTGGAAGTTAGTCAGTGTTTGCTGAATTTTGTTATTTGCTAGTAATTACAGGTGTGGGGGTAGTCACATTCTTTGATTTCCTGTCCTTGCCTATTTAAGTGGTACAGTGTGAAATATTTTCTGCTTAAAAACCTCAGCTTTGGCCGGCTAAGAACTTGCTATATTCAACTGGACATATAAGAGAAGTTAAGTACCTTTATCTGCTTTTTTTTTTCAAAAAATACAGTATTTAAATTGATTTTAACTGTGTGGAAGGAATATTTAGCTGAACTGGAAGTTTTCACTCTGCTCTTCAGTGTGTAAGGAATATCAGCTGAACTAGAAGTTAGTCAGTGTTTGCTCAATTTTGTTATTTGCTAGTAATTACAGGTGTGGGGGTAGTCACATTCTTTGATTTCCTGTCCTTGCCTATTTAAGTGGTACAGTGTGAAATATTTTCTGCTTAAAAACCTCAGCTTTGGCTGGCTAAGAACTTGCTATATTCAACTGGACGTATAAGAGAATTTAAGTACCTTTATCTGCTTTTTTTTTCAAGAAAATACAGTATTTAAATTGATTTTAACTGTGTGGAAGGAATATTTAGCTGAACTGGAAGTTTTCACTCTGCTCTTCAGTGTGTAAGGAATATTAGCTGAAATGGAAGTTAGTCAGTGTTTGCTGAATTTTGTTATTTGCTAGTAATTACAGGTGTGGGGGTAGTCACATTCTTTGATTTCCTGTCCTTGCCTATTTAAGTGGTACAGTGTGAAATATTTTCTGATTAAAAACCTCAGCTTTGGCCGGCTAAGAACTTGCTATATTCAACTGGACGTATAAGAGAATTTAAGTACCTTTATCTGCTTTTTTTTTCAAAAAATACAGTATTTAAATTGATTTTAACTGTGTGGAAGGAATATTTAGCTGAACTGGAAGTTTTCACTCTGCTCTTCAGTGTGTAAGGAATATTAGCTGAACTGGAAGTTAGTCAGTGTTTACTAGCAAATAACAAAATTCAGCAATTACAGGTGTGGGGTAGTCACATTCTTTGATTTCCTGTCCTTGCCTATTTAAGTGGTACAGTGTGAAATATTTTCTGCTTAAAAACCTCAGCTTTGGCGGCTAAGAACTTGCTATATTCAACTGCACGTATAAGAGAATTTAAGTACCTTTATCTGCTTTTTTTTCAAAAAATACAGTATTTAAATTGATTTTAACTGTGTGGAAGGAATATTTAGCTGAACTGCAAGTTTTCACTCTGCTCTTCAGTGTGTAAGGAATATTAGCTGAACTGGAAGTTAGTCAGTGTTTGCTGAATTTTGTTATTTGCTAGTAATTACAGGTGTGGGGGTAGTCACATTCTTTGATTTCCTGTCCTTGCCTATTTAAGTGGTACAGTGTGAAATATTTTCTGCTTAAAAACCTCAGCTTTGGCCGGCTAAGAACTTGCTATATTCAACTGGATGTATAAGAGAATTTAAGTACCTTTATCTGCTTTTTTTAAAAATACAGTATTTAAATTGATTTTAACTGTGTGGAAGGAATATTTAGCTGAACTGGAAGTTTTCACTCTGCTCTTCAGTGTGGAAGGAATATTAGCTGAACTGGAAGTTAGTCAGTGTTTGCTGAATTTTGTTATTTGCTAGTAATTACAGGTGTGGGGGTAGTCACATTCTTTGATTTCCTGTCCTTGCCTATTTAAGTGGTACAGTGTGAAATATTTTCTGCTTAAAAACCTCAGCTTTGGCCGACTAAGAACTTGCTATATTCAACTGGACGTATAAGAGAATTTAAGTACCTTTATCTGCTTTTTTTCAAAAAATACAGTATTTAAATTGATTTTAACTGTGTGGAAGGAATATTTAGCTGAACTGGAAGTTTTCACTCTGCTCTTCAGTGTGTAAGGAATATTAGCTGAACTGGAAGTTAGTCAGTGTTTGCTGAATTTTGTTATTTGCTAGTAATTACAGGTGTGGGGGTAGTCACATTCTTTGATTTCCTGTCCTTGCCTATTTAAGTGGTACAGTGTGAAATATTTTCTGCTTAAAACCTCAGCTTTGGCGGCTAAGAACTTGCTATATTCAACTGGACGTATAAGTGAATTTAAGTACCTTTATCTGCTTTTTTTTCAAAAAATACAGTATTTAAATTGATTTTAACTGTGTGGAAGGAATATTTAGCTGAACTGGAAGTTTTCACTCTGCACTTCAGTGTGTAAGGAATATTAGCTGAACTGGAAGTTAGTCAGTGTTTGCTGAATTTTGTTATTTGCTAGTAATTACAGGTGTGGGGGTAGTCACATTCTTTGATTTCCTGTCCTTGCCTATTTAAGTGGTACAGTGTGAAATATTTTCTGCTTAAAACCCTCAGCTTTGGCCGGCTAAGAACTTGCTATATTCAACTGGACATATAAGAGAATTTAAGTACCTTTATCTGCTTTTTTTCAAAAAAATACAGTATTTAAATTGATTTTAACTGTGTGGAAGGAATATTTAGCTGAACTGGAAGTTTTCACTCTGCTCTTCAGTGTGTAAGGAATATTAGCTGAGCTGGAAGTTAGTCAGTGTTTGCTGAATTTTGTTATTTGCTAGTAATTACAGGTGTGGGGGTAGTCACATTCTTTGATTTCCTGTCCTTGCCTATTTAAGTGGTACAGTGTGAAATATTTTCTGCTTAAAACCTCAGCTTTGGCCGGCTAAGAACTTGCTATATTCAACTGGACGTATAAGAGAATTTAAGTACCTTTATCTGCTTTTTTTTTCAAAAAATACAGTATTTAAATTGATTTTAACTGTGTGGAAGGAATATTTAGCTGAACTGGAAGTTTTCACTCTGCTCTTCAGTGTGTAAGGAATATTAGCTGAACTGGAAGTTAGTCAGTGTTTGCTGAATTTTGTTATTTGCTAGTAATTACAGGTGTGGGGGTAGTCACATTCTTTGATTTCCTGTCCTTGCCTATTTAAGTGGTACAGTGTGAAATATTTTCTGCTTAAAAACCTCAGCTTTGGCTGGCTAAGAACTTGCTATATTCAACTGGATGTATAAGAGAATTTAAGTACCTTTATCTGCTTTTTTTTCAAAAATACAGTATTTAAATTGATTTTAACTGTGTGGAAGGAATATTTAGCTGAACTGGAAGTTTTCACTCTGCTCTTCAGTGTGTAAGGAATATTAGCTGAACTGGAAGTTAGTCAGTGTTTGCTGAATTTTGTTATTTGCTAGTAATTACAGGTGTGGGGGTAGTCACATTCTTTGATTTCCTGTCCTTGCCTATTTAAGTGGTACAGTGTGAAATATTTTCTGCTTAAAACCTCAGCTTTGGCGGCTAAGAACTTGCTATATTCAACTGGACGTATAAGAGAATTTAAGTACCTTTATCTGCTTTTTTTTCAAAAAATACAGTATTTAAATTGATTTTAACTGTGTGGAAGGAATATTTAGCTGAACTGGAAGTTTTCACTCTGCTCTTCAGTGTGTAAGGAATATTAGCTGAGCTGGAAGTTAGTCAGTGTTTGCTGAATTTTGTTATTTGCTAGTAATTACAGGTGTGGGGGTAGTCACATTCTTTGATTTCCTGTCCTTGCCTATTTAAGTGGTACAGTGTGAAATATTTTCTGCTTAAAAACCTCAGCTTTGGCGGCTAAGAACTTGCTATATTCAACTGGACGTATAAGAGAATTTAAGTACCTTTATCTGCTTTTTTTTCAAAAAATACAGTATTTAAATTGATTTTAACTGTGTGGAAGGAATATTTAGCTGAACTGGAAGTTTTCACTCTGCTCTTCAGTGTGTAAGGAATATTAGCTGAACTGGAAGTTAGTCAGTGTTTGCTGAATTTTGTTATTTGCTAGTAATTACAGGTGTGGGGTAGTCACATTCTTTGATTTCCTGTCCTTGCCTATTTAAGTGGTACAGTGTGAAATATTTTCTGCTTAAAAACCTCAGCTTTGGCCGGCTAAGAACTTGCTATATTCAACTGGACGTATAAGAGAATTTAAGTACCTTTATCTGCTTTTTTTTCAAAAAATACAGTATTTAAATTGATTTTAACTGTGTGGAAGGAATATTTAGCTGAACTGGAAGTTTTCACTCTGCTCTTCAGTGTGTAAGGAATATTAGCTGAACTGGAAGTTAGTCAGTGTTTGCTGAATTTTGTTATTTGCTAGTAATTACAGGTGTGGGGGTAGTCACATTCTTTGATTTCCTGTCCTTGCCTATTTAAGTGGTACAGTGTGAAATATTTTCTGCTTTAAAACCTCAGCTTTGGCTGGCTAAGAACTTGCTATATTCAACTGGACGTATAAGAGAATTTAAGTACCTTTATCTGCTTTTTTTTCAAAAAATACAGTATTTAAATTGATTTTAACTGTGTGGAAGGAATATTTAGCTGAACTGGAAGTTTTCACTCTGCTCTTCAGTGTGTAAGGAATATTAGCTGAACTGGAAGTTAGTCAGTGTTTGCTGAATTTTGTTATTTGCTAGTAATTACAGGTGTGGGGGTAGTCACATTCTTTGATTTCCTGTCCTTGCCTATTTAAGTGGTACAGTGTGAAATATTTTCTGCTTAAAACCTCAGCTTTGGCCGGCTAAGAACTTGCTATATTCAGCTGGACGATAAGAGAATTTAAGTACCTTTATCTGCTTTTTTCAAAAAATACAGTATTTAAATTGATTTTAACTGTGTGGAAGGAATATTTAGCTGAACTGGAAGTTTTCACTCTGCTCTTCAGTGTGTAAGGAATATTAGCTGAGCTGGAAGTTAGTCAGTGTTTGCTGAATTTTGTTATTTGCTAGTAATTACAGGTGTGGGGGTAGTCACATTCTTTGATTTCCTGTCCTTGCCTATTTAAGTGGTACAGTGTGAAATATTTTCTGCTTAAAAACCTCAGCTTTGGCCGGCTAAGAACTTGCTATATTCAACTGGATGTATAAGAGAATTTAAGTACCTTTATCTGCTTTTTTTTCAAAAAAATACAGTATTTAAATTGATTTTAACTGTGTGGAAGGAATATTTAGCTGAACTGGAAGTTTTCACTCTGCTCTTCAGTGTGTAAGGAATATTAGCTGAACTGGAAGTTAGTCAGTGTTTGCTGAATTTTGTTATTTGCTAGTAATTACAGGTGTGGGGGTAGTCACATTCTTTGATTTCCTGTCCTTGCCTATTTAAGTGGTACAGTGTGAAATATTTTCTGCTTAAAAACCTCAGCTTTGGCCGGCTAAGAACTTGCTATATTCAACTGGACGTATAAGAGAATTTAAGTACCTTTATCTGCTTTTTTCAAAAAATACAGTATTTAAATTGATTTTAACTGTGTGGAAGGAATATTTAGCTGAACTGGAAGTTTTCACTCTGCTCTTCAGTGTGTAAGGAATATTAGCTGAGCTGGAAGTTAGTCAGTGTTTGCTGAATTTTGTTATTTGCTAGTAATTACAGGTGTGGGGGTAGTCACATTCTTTGATTTCCTGTCCTTGCCTATTTAAGTGGAACAGTGTGAAATATTTTCTGCTTAAAAACCTCAGCTTTGGCCGGCTAAGAACTTGCTATATTCAGCTGGACGTATAAGAGAATTTAAGTACCTTTATCTGCTTTTTTTTTCCCAAAAAATACAGTATTTAAATTGATTTTAACTGTGTGGAAGGAATATTTAGCTGAACTGGAAGTTTTCACTCTGCTCTTCAGTGTGTAAGGAATATTAGCTGAACTGGAAGTTAGTCAGTGTTTGCTGAATTTTGTTATTTGCTAGTAATTACAGGTGTGGGGTAGTCACATTCTTTGATTTCCTGTCCTTGCCTATTTAAGTGGTACAGTGTGAAATATTTTCTGCTTAAAACCTCAGCTTTGGCCGGCTAAGAACTTGCTATATTCAACTGGACGTATAAGAGAATTTAAGTACCTTTATCTGCTTTTTTTTCAAAAAAATACAGTATTTAAATTGATTTTAACTGTGTGGAAGGAATATTTAGCTGAACTGGAAGTTTTCACTCTGCTCTTCAGTGTGTAAGGAATATTAGCTGAACTGGAAGTTAGTCAGTGTTTGCTGAATTTTGTTATTTGCTAGTAATTACAGGTGTGGGGGTAGTCACATTCTTTGATTTCCTGTCCTTGCCTATTTAAGTGGTACAGTGTGAAATATTTTCTGCTTAAAAACCTCAGCTTTGGCCGGCTAAGAACTTGCTATATTCAGCTGGACGTATAAGAGAATTTAAGTACCTTTATCTGCTTTTATTTTTCAAAAAATACAGTATTTAAATTGATTTTAACTGTGTGGAAGGAATATTTAGCTGAACTGGAAGTTTTCACTCTGCTCTTCAGTGTGTAAGGAATATTAGCTGAACTGGAAGTTAGTCAGTGTTTGCTGAATTTTGTTATTTGCTAGTAATTGCAGGTGTGGGGGTAGTCACATTCTTTGATTTCCTGTCCTTGCCTATTTAAGTGGTACAGTGTGAAATATTTTCTGCTTAAAAACCTCAGCTTTGGCCGGCTAAGAACTTGCTATATTCAACTGGACGTATAAGAGAATTTAAGTACCTTTATCTGCTTTTTTTTCAAATAAATACAGTATTTAAATTGATTTTAACTGTGTGGAAGGAATATTTAGCTGAACTGGAAGTTTTCACTCTGCTCTTCAGTGTGTAAGGAATATTAGCTGAGCTGGAAGTTAGTCAGTGTTTGCTGAATTTTGTTATTTGCTAGTAATTACAGGTGTGGGGGTAGTCACATTCTTTGATTTCCTGTCCTTGCCTATTTAAGTGGTACAGTGTGAAATATTTTCTGCTTAAAAACCTCAGCTTTGGCCAGCTAAGAACTTGCTATATTCAACTGGACGTATAAGAGAATTTAAGTACCTTTATCTGCTATTTTTTTTCAAAAAAATACAGTATTTAAATTGATTTTAACTGTGTGGAAGGAATGTTTAGCTGAACTGGAAGTTTTCACTCTGCTCTTCAGTGTGTAAGGAATATTAGCTGAACTGGAAGTTAGTCAGTGTTTGCTGAATTTTGTTATTTGCTAGTAATTACAGGTGTGGGGGTAGTCACATTCTTTGATTTCCTGTCCTTGCCTATTTATCTGGTACAGTGTGAAATATTTTCTGCTTAAAAACCTCAGCTTTGGCCAGCTAAGAACTTGCTATATTCAACTGGACGTATAAGAGAATTTAAGTACATTTATCTGCTTTTTTTTTCAAAAAAAAATACAGTATTTAAATTGATTTTAACTGTGTGGAAGGAATATTTAGCTGAACTGGAAGTTTTCACTCTGCTCTTCAGTGTGTAAGGAATATTAGCTGAGCTGGAAGTTAGTCAGTGTTTGCTGAATTTTGTTATTTGCTAGTAATTACAGGTGTGGGGGTAGTCACATTCTTTGATTTCCTGTCCTTGCCTATTTAAGTGGTACAGTGTGAAATATTTTCTGCTTAAAAACCTCAGCTTTGGCCGGCTAAGAACTTGCTATATTCAGCTGGACGTATAAGAGAATTTAAGTACCTTTATCTGCTTTTTTTTTCAAAAAAATACAGTATTTAAATTGATTTTAACTCTGTGGAAGGAATATTTAGCTGAACTGGAAGTTTTCACTCTGCTCTTCAGTGTGTAAGGAATATTAGCTGAGCTGGAAGTTAGTCAGTGTTTGCTGAATTTTGTTATTTGCTAGTAATTACAGGTGTGGGGGTAGTCACATTCTTTGATTTCCTGTCCTTGCCTATTTAAGTGGTACAGTGTGAAATATTTTCTGCTTAAAAACCTCAGCTTTGGCCGGCTAAGAACTTGCTATATTCAACTGGACGTATAAGAGAATTTAAGTACCTTTATCTGCTTTTTTTCAAAAAAATACAGTATTTAAATTGATTTTAACTGTGTGGAAGGAATATTTAGCTGAACTGGAAGTTTTCACTCTGCTCTTCAGTGTGTAAGGAATATTAGCTGAACTGGAAGTTAGTCAGTGTTTGCTGAATTTTGTTATTTGCTAGTAATTATAGGTGTGGGGGTAGTCACATTCTTTGATTTCCTGTCCTTGCCTATTTAAGTGGTACAGTGTGAAATATTTTCTGCTTAAAAACCTGAGCTTTGGCCGGCTAAGAACTTGCTATATTCAACTGGACGTATAAGAGAATTTAAGTACCTTTATCTGCTTTTTTTTCAAAAAAATACAGTATTTAAATTGATTTTAACTGTGTGGAAGGAATTTTTAGCTGAACTGGAAGTTTTCACTCTGCTCTTCAGTGTGTAAGGAATATTAGCTGAACTGGAAGTTAGTCAGTGTTTGCTGAATTTTGTTATTTGCTAGTAATTACAGGTGTGGGGGTAGTCACATTCTTTGATTTCCTGTCCTTGCCTATTTAAGTGGTACAGTGTGAAATATTTTCTGCTTAAAAACCTCAGCTTTGGCCGGCTAAGAACTTGCTATATTCAACTGGACATATAAGAGAATTTAAGTACCTTTATCTGCTTTTTTTTCAAAAAAAATACAGTATTTAAATTGATTTTAACTGTGTGAAAGGAATATTTAGCTGAACTGGAAGTTTTCACTCTGCTCTTCAGTGTGTAAGGAATATTAGCTGAGCTGGAAGTTAGTCAGTGTTTGCTGAATTTTGTTATTTGCTAGTAATTACAGGTGTGGGGGTAGTCACATTCTTTGATTTCCTGTCCTTGCCTATTTAAGTGGTACAGTGTGAAATATTTTCTGCTTAAAAACCTCAGCTTTGGCCGGCTAAGAACTTGCTATATTCAACTGGACATATAAGAGAATTTAAGTACCTTTATCTGCTTTTTTTCAAAAAAAATACAGTATTTAAATTGATTTTAACTGTGTGGAAGCTGAACTGGAAGTTTTCACTCTGCTCTTCAGTGTGTAAGGAATATTAGCTGAGCTGGAAGTTAGTCAGTGTTTGCTGAATGTTGTTATTTGCTAGTAATTACAGGTGTGGGGGTAGTCACATTCTTTGATTTCCTGTCCTTGCCTATTTAAGTGGTACAGTGTGAAATATTTTCTGCTTAAAAACCTCAGCTTTGGCCGGCTAAGAACTTGCTATATTCAACTGGACGTATAAGAGAATTTAAGTACCTTTATCTGCTTTTTTTTCAAAAAAATACAGTATTTAAATTGATTTTAACTGTGTGGAAGGAATATTTAGCTGAACTGGAAGTTTTCACTCTGCTCTTCAGTGTGTAAGGAATATTAGCTGAGCTGGAAGTTAGTCAGTGTTTGCTGAATTTTGTTATTTGCTAGTAATTACAGGTGTGGGGGTAGTCACATTCTTTGATTTCCTGTCCTTGCCTATTTAAGTGGTACAGTGTGAAATATTTTCTGCTTAAAAACCTCAGCTTTGGCCGGCTAAGAACTTGCTATATTCAGCTGGACGTATAAGAGAATTTAAGTACCTTTATCTGTTTTTTTTCAAAAAAATACAGTATTTAAATTGATTTTAACTGTGTGGAAGGAATATTTAGCTGAACTGGAAGTTTTCACTCTGCTCTTCAGTGTGTAAGGAATATTAGCTGAGCTGGAAGTTAGTCAGTGTTTGCTGAATTTTGTTATTTGCTAGTAATTACAGGTGTGGGGGTAGTCACATTCTTTGATTTCCTGTCCTTGCCTATTTAAGTGGTACAGTGTGAAATATTTTCTGCTTAAAAACCTCAGCTTTGGCCGGCTAAGAACTTGCTATATTCAACTGGATGTATAAGAGAATTTAAGTACCTTTATCTGCTTTTTTTTTCAAAAAAAATACAGTATTTAAATTGATTTTAACTGTGTGGAAGGAATATTTAGCTGAACTGGAAGTTTTCACTCTGCTCTTCAGTGTGTAAGGAATATTAGCTGAGCTGGAAGTTAGTCAGTGTTTGCTGAATTTTGTTATTTGCTAGTAATTACAGGTGTGGGGGTAGTCACATTCTTTGATTTCCTGTCCTTGCCTATTTAAGTGGTACAGTGTGAAATATTTTCTGCTTAAAAACCTCAGCTTTGGCCGGCTAAGAACTTGCTATATTCAGCTGGACGTATAAGAGAATTTAAGTACCTTTATCTGTTTTTTTTTTCAAAAAAAATACAGTATTTAAATTGATTTTAACTGTGTGGAAGGAATATTTAGCTGAACTGGAAGTTTTCACTCTGCTCTTCAGTTTGTCCCATCCACCCTCCCTGTTTTTGTTTTGGTGTTAATCTTAGTGGCCTTGCAGCTGCCCGCCCCTCTTGTAAATTTGTGTTTGGATACTCCTTCTGGGCCCATCTCATTTGCTCACTCAACTGAGTGCAGTGAGATCATATTCTGATTTCAGGCACTCCTACTGTGTACAAAGAGAGCATCTGGGAAACAGAAAAAAAAATTAAGCTTGTTTCCTGCCTTTCCTGTTAAGTGGTATAGACTATTTGTAGGCTTTTGAGCCCCAAGCCCTTCTGTGTTGGAGGAAGCTTTCTAGCTTAGTTTTTCCCCTATAACTAGCCCGTTTTCTAGTTTCAGCACTCAAATCTGTTTCTTTGATCTCAGCACTTGTTCAGAAAAAAAAAAAATTTCATCTGCTTTTACTGTACTTGTGTTTCTACCTACTTTTTTTTACTTTTGCATCATCTTAAAAGTACTCAAGTGTATCTATTACTGCTTGGTGTAACTCATTCTAAGCCTTCTGGTTTAAACACTTGGGCTTCGGACCAGTTGTTTTGCACTGAGAGGGTTTGTGGTCTGCACTGTTGTGGCAGAACAGGTAGCTTACATCCTTCTAGGTTGGGAACTGCTGAGTGAGGGCTCAGTGTCTGTTATTCTAAAAGTGTATTAATTCTGGTTTAAGCACTTAGGCTTTCAGGCCAGTTATTTTACATTAAGAGGGTTCGTGGTCTGCACTCTTGTGGGAGGAGAGGCTGGACTCTGCCCTTCTGAGCTGGGAATTTCTGATTGAAGGCTTATAGTGCATGCATATCTGAACTGCTTCTTACTGAAGTTGGTGCGCCTTGTTTGCTGTGGCATAGACTGGATTCGGGCCTGCTGGATCTAGCTTTGTTTGTGTAACTTGAGCACTAATCCAGGCATTCTCTAAAGTATTCAATTGTATTTATTACTGCTCGGTAGTAACTTGATTAAAGTTTAGCTGTCATTCTAAGTCTTTTGGTTTAAGCACTTGGGCTTCAGATCAGTTGTTTTACATTAGGAAGGTTTGTGGCATGCACTGTGGTGGCAAGACAGGTAGCTTTCATCCTTCTAAGTTGGGAACTGCTGATTGAGAGCCCAGTGTCTGTTATTCTTAAAGTGTATTAGTTCTGGTTTAGGCACTTGGGCTACAGGCCAGTTATTTTACATTAAGAAGGTTCGTGGTCTGCACTCTTGTGGGAGAAGAGGCTGGACTCTGCCCTTCTGAGCTGGGAATTTCTGGTTAAAGGTTTATAGTGCCTGAATATTTGAACTGTATCTTACTGAAACTGGTACACCTTGTTTGCTGTAGCATAGACTAGATCCAGGCCTGCTGAATATAGCTTTGTTTATATGCTTGTTGTTTGTTTGCTTGTTATTTCCCTGGAATGCTAATTCCACCTAATACGTGCTTCTCAGCTTCTGTGGATCACTAGTGATATCTGCATTGCTTACTGTACTTATTTCCTTGTTTCACTTGAAAGAAAGTTACTGTTTGTCGTTTTTGCATTTAGTTACTTGTAACACATTGCACTTAAGTTACCTGCACTTGCTCACTAAAGCAATTATAAAAGTCAGCACTAAAAATTAAAAGCACTACACCCTCACTCCCCACTGGCCCAGGTTTTCAATTATTAAGGAATTCCCAATATTATTCTAGCATGTCCAAAGGTCAGTTGTCAATCTCCTCTCCGGTCCAGCTGGTGAATCTGGGAATCTTGATGCAATGTTACAACTGCCTCATGTACACAGACAACCCTCTCCTCCTCCCAACAAATTCCAACACATGTGAGAGATGCAACCATATAGCCAAACTGGAGGCTAAGCTCTCTCAACTCAATACTGGCATAACCAGTCAGGAGGAGAAGGAAACCATACTCACTACAATTCCAGTCTCACATAGACCTACCACGACAGCAAACCAAACACATAATCACACAAAGACATACTCGGAGGCTCTAAATAAAGATCTGCCAAAGCAGCAGAGACCTCCAAAGCAGACACCCAAGCAGCCGCTACCCCAAAACAAAACACGTGCAACACATATCTCACAAAGCCGGTGTGCCAAACAGTCACAGCCCTTAAGACTAAACAACACACCTGATACACTTGTAATAGGTGACTCTATCATCAGGCACACTGACGTCCCGCTCACCAGGCTGAACAAGGAGAGGGTCATGGTGATCAGCCTGTCGGGTGCTAGGATCCGCCACATAACACAAGCACTCAGGTCACTCCAAGGCAAGTACAAATATGACTCAGTCATTGTCCATGCTGGTGTGAATGACCTGAGACGTACCTCCCTGGACTACATGAAAAGAGACATAAAGGAGCTCTCTGAGCATGTAGCCCAGGCCGGTATGACCCTGACCTTGAGTAGCATCTTACCCTCACCAAGAATGATGCCACAATATGAAGACAAGATGATCAATTTCAACAATTGGCTTAAGTACTGGTGTCATTCAAAGGGGATCCAATGCCTGTCAGCTTGGGATGATATGCTCGACAAGCCACGATGCTTCGCTAGGGACGGCTTGCACCTGTCACCCCTGGGCTGGATATTGGCAAAGGCTCTTGCTACCCCCATAGTGCCTTTTTTAGGCAAGGCTCAAAAGACAAACCCACCTCCATAGGTATGACAAGGGATAAGAAACTAAGAGTAATGCTACTCAACGCCAGAAGTCTAAACCTCAAGATGCACGCACTCAACTCTCCTTAGCATGGAGAACATCGATATCTGTGCAGTAACAGAAACATGGTTCAGGGCTCCCGAGAGCACCCCAGCACTACCAGGTTATACTTCATACCATGCTTTTCGGCCCCAAAACTTGGACCGAACCGCAAAAGGAGGGGGAGTGTCAATATTCATCAAAGATACCCACACCTCCAGGTTGGTGGCAAAGCACGAAGCATCAGAGACTATCCATGTGCAACTAACAGTGGGTAAAACTGCCTTCCAGTTTATAGCCTGCTACAGACCACCCTCCCATCCCAGGAACCCCACTCGGCCTTCCTGAGAACACTGGAAAATATGAAGGTCTCTCCAAACACCATTATATTGGGCGACTTCAACTACCCAAACATAGACTGGGAGCATTACTCTAGCTCCAACACCCTAGCCCAAAGGTTCCTAGAATTTATAAACTCAAATGCTATGGAACAACTTGTTACCACTCCCACAAGAGGGGAAAACATACTGGACCTGATCATCACCAACATGGGGACTCTATGCTCCAGACCAGAAGTGTATCCCTCACTGGTAAGATCAGACCATAAACTAATCTCACTGGATATTCACATCCCGACCCCACCCCCTGCCCAGAAAACCACAGTGAAAAACTTCTCTAAAGCAAATTTTACACTCCTCAAAACTGAGGTGGAATCCTTCAAAGCCCCGAGCCTGTGGAAAATACGGCCCAGACCGCAGAATCCTTTATAAACGCATTCTATGAACACCTTCAGGAATGCATGGATCATGCTATCCCAAATAAAACCAAGACCCAATCCTCCAAAGGCAGACGTCCTGTCTGGTGGACCCCAGCCATAAACAAACTATACAATAGAAAGAGGAAGCTACTAAATGATAAAGCAAAATCCCAAAAAGGGAAGGCATCACTGATCAGTATTAGCAAAAAACTATGGGCACACATAAAATTGTCTAAGGCCAGCTTCGAGAGAAAAATTGCACAGGACACTAAGGATGATCACAAGGCTTTCTTTAGTTATGTTAGGAACCTGGGTGGTAATTCCCAGATATGCTCAGAATTAGTCCAAAATGACAAAAATACACGAACCCACAGACATTGCCAACATCCTAGCTGACAGGTTCAGCGCAAACTCCCCACCAAAAGGGCAAATATCTATCCCAGCAGAGTGCTGCCCCTCACATCTCAGATGCTCAGGTAAGAGCCGCCCTCTCCAAAGCAAAAAACACAGCATCAATGGGACCAGATGGTGTCCCGGGCTGCGTCCTACATGAACTCAAAGAAGAGCTAAACCCAAGCATAAAACTACTGTTCAATCTCAGCCTTACTACAGGATATGTGCCCAAAGAGTGGCGTACAGCAACAGTGGTCCCTCTCCATAAAGGTGGTGCCTCAACGGATCCTGGAAACTATCGCCCCATAAGCCTGACTAGCTTGGTCTGCAAAGCTATGGAAAGGTTCATCATGGACCTCATAAATAAAGATATTGGGGACCTACAAACACTGGATCCTACCCAGTTCGGCTTTGTTAAGGGCAGATCCTGCCTCCTAAACCTGGTTGATTTCTTTGAAACAGTCACCAAGGCCATTGACAAGAGGAAGGTGGTCCACACAGCCTACCTGGACCTCGCAAAAGCCTTCGATACAATACCCCACTCGGGCATTATAGATAAGCTCACCAGCTTAAATATAAACCCCTATGTCACTAGATTGATTGCAAACTGGCTCAAGGACAGAACCCACATGGTTAGAATTGCTGGAGCCATGTCAGACTCCAAACCAGTTACAAGTGGTGTCCCACAAGGCTCAGTCCTGGGACCTCTCTTGTTCGGTATATATTTCTCGGAGGTACAGGCCAACATGGAAGGACTGTGGCTGACCAAGTTCGCAGATGACTGCAAACTGGGTGCCATAATCGACTCTCCAGCCGACACAAGCATCCTCCAAAAGGGCCTCATAGAAACAGACAACTGGTGCCAGTGCCATGGCCTCAAGCTAAATGCCAAAAAGTGTATAGTCATCCCCTTTGGCAAAAACAAAGTGCCCACAAATTACCACATAGGTGAAAATCCATTAAGTACAGAAGAAGTAATTAGGGACCTGGGGACCCAAGTTGATAGCAATCTCTCATTTGACAACCACGTGGCCAAAGTGGTTAGAAAAACATTTTATATAGCCCACCTAATCATGAAGGGATTCACATCTAGATCAGGGGAGGTCATCGTGCCTCTTTTCTCATCCCTCATCAGGCCCATAATTGAGTACAATGCCCCTTTTGGGATGTACCTTACCAGACACCTGCAGCAACTGGAAAGACCCCAAAAGTACCTCACCAAGAGGATCAAAGGGCTCAAACAGATGCCATATGCTGCCTGGTTAAATAAACTTCAGCTCTACTCAGTGGCATACCGCCTGTTCAGAGGTGATCTGTGCCTGACGTATAAAGCCATGTCCAACCCGGAATTAATGGACATGCTGCACCTCAGAAAACCCAAATCCCATCGAGCTACGCGCTCGAGAGACTTGAACCTCAGCACTGAAATAAATAGGACATGCTGGAGGGACAGATTCATAACCCAGAGGCTCCCTTCACTCTGGAATAAAATCCCAGTCCAGGTTAGGCAGAGTCCCTCATTGACTCTCTTCAAGAGGAATCTTGATGAGTAGATGGGAGATCGTAGGTTTACCCCGGGTATCACTTCTGTGTCACTGTTAGACAGAGGCACAGTATACTAACCTCGAAAAAGGGCATAGCAGAATTAATTTAAAATGGATGGTGAAAGCCAAACACACTCAGGCTAGGCTTATAAATGCCCTAGGGCAGATAGCCTAGTATGAACCTATGAACCTATAATCCTAGTCTAGTAGACAAATCCAAGCTACCACAATACTATTAAGCAACAACAAAAATGGAGAGGGATGGCAGTTCTCTAACTGAAAAGTAGCTGCCTAGCCAAAGAGGAGTGGGGAAGAAAAAAGATAGTTCTCTAACTTAAAACAGACAACTGCAGCCATCTAACTCAAATGAGCTTCCTGTTTGCTAGGAAACAGTAACAAAATCAATAAGATATAGAAAGATAGCCCTCTAACTAAAAATGGGCATTAAAAACTGTTTCAAGCCAGGACAGAAAATAACACAGGCCTAGTGAGACAAACGATGGCCAGAAAAAAACACAACAGAAGAGCAAACTCGCTAAACTGACTAAAACTTAAATTTAGTCATTAAGTTCTTAGAATACCAGGGGTCAGCCACGGTGGTGCAGCGGTTAGCGTTGCTGCCTCACAGCAAGAGGTTCTCCAGTTCAATCCTTGGCTTGGGTGCCTTCTGTGCAGAGTCTGCATCTCCTCCCTGTGGTCGCGTGGGTTTCCTCCGGGTGCTCCGGTTTCCTCCCACATCCCAAAGACATGCTGTAGGTGGATTGGACACACTAAATTGGCCATAGGCGTGAGTGTGTGCATGTGTGTGCCTTCTGTGGAAGGTTGGGCACCGGGCTGGCAACTTGACAGCGTAAAACTCCACTGCCAATCATGAGTGGACGGTGATCTGCTGTGGTGACCCCTAACCGGGAAAAGCCGAAAGAAGAAGTGCTTAGAATACCAGAAAAAACTACAAATACACATCATTATAATGATAAAATATTAACTTAGCCAGAGCCAAAATGGAAGCACCTGATCCATTTAGTGGCAAATGAGATCTGGGAAACTTTTCTAGGGCATGATGGGATAGGGATATAGCCACAAGCCAGTGGAAGACCACCAGCTTTAGTAGACGTTCGAGTTGGAAATGAGGATCGGTTCCGAACCCACCAGTTAGGAATGAAGGCAAGATAGGACAACGTCATATATTTTATTAAAACAAAGTATGGCTAATGGTGAAGATGCATGACTTAGAAAACAGAGAAATTAAACTATGTCAGAATATACAGAATATATGGTGTACCAGAAACTTTTGAAGGGAATTACTTGGTAAGCTTTCCAATAACATGGATTCTGAAAACACTAAAGCTGACTGAAAGCCCGTCTTGTGACATCGAAATGAAAGCTCAAGACCTATAATTGTTAAATTGTGGTCTTATGTAGACAAGGAAGTACCAATGTAATCTGCAGGGAACACCATTTCCTTAAACCTTGGTTCAAATACTTTCAGACTTGATAATAACTGTTCAGAGAAAACAATATAAAAAAGCTGCTTGGCCTTTGTTGAAAACTTTGAGAAAATGTAAAAGCTTGACTCATTTTCCAGGAAAAAGTTACATTTGGCATTGGGTACCAGAACATTTAATACACCAGAAGAGGCAGTTTGTTTTGAACATCACCATAAACTGAAAGTACGTCAATGGAATGGGCACAATCATCGTTTAAGAAAAATCTGATAAGAACTTGACTGCAGTGGTATCAAAAAAAAAAAGTCCTGACATTCCAATACTTTAAAATGGAAAGAAAATATAAGAACACAAACTGCTAGACTATAAAATAATTAAAGAAACAAAAGAAATGTTAAAGGACTGAAGGTCATATGTGTATCTGAAATCTAGTGAATCAGTTGTTAAATAAAAAGAAGTTATGTCTTACCGTAATGCTCCATCTGTGTTGTAGATCTTTGTTCATTCATTACAAATAGGACCTTGGTTCCATCCTCAGAACCGATACAGCCGTTTTCAAGCTCGCGCCAGCCAAAAACTCTCAGCGAAGACCTACCCATAATGCCCCTCTCCTAGTTACTCCAGATCGAGTTTGCCCACCCCTAGATAATAGATGTAGTAGTAGAAAAAATAGTAGAAGGCTCTGTCTGAGCAAATACCCTAACCAGGAGTTCCTAAAGTCCACCAGGAGTCCAGGCAGGGGGAAGGAGAGTGGGAAGTAATGAATGAACAAAGATCTACAACACAGATGGAACGTTATGGTAAGACATAACTTCTTTATCTGATGTTGTAAATCTTTGTTTATTCATTACAAATAGGACTGAGTCCCCAGCTACTTGAGTCCTGGGTGGCCCTAAGGAAGGATATTCCTGAGCACCATAGAACCAAAAGATGCTTGTCCCCTGGAGGCCAAATCCAATTTGTAATGAGAGATAAAGGTATGAGGTCTTGCCCAAGTGGCTGCTGCACAGATATTATCCATAGAGGCTCTGGAATGAAATGCTACAGAAGTAGCCATAGATCTGGTAGAATGAGCCTTTATTCTGGAAGGTAAGGATAGCATATTCTGTTGGTAGATAAAGGTATCGACGTTTCTAAGCCAGGAGGATAAAGTCACTTTGGAAACAGGTTTACCCAATCTGGGTCCTGCAAAGGCCACAAACAATTTAATCTGTTTTCTTGAAAGATTTAGTCTTGTCCAAATAACAACGAAGTTGCTGATACACATCAAGGGTGTGCAAAAGGTGCTCCCATCTATTAGAGGGAAGAAAACCAGTAGGTTAATAGATTGGTTAATGGAAAAGCCAGAAATGACCTTGGGCAAGAAAGAAGGGTCATTACGAAGGGACACCAGATCTGTGTGGAAGATCAAGTAAGGTCTCTTGACACTCAAGGCCTATAGCTCAGATACTCTTTTCGCTGAGGTAAGTGCTACTAGAAGTAAGGTTTTCCATGACAAAAATTTTAAATCACATGAATCAAAGGGCTCGAAAGGAGAACCTGTGAGAGACTGAAGTAACAAAGTCAAGTTCCAGGGTTCTAAGGGAGTCTTGACCAGAGGTTTAACATGTAATACTCTTTTCGAAAAGGTCTTGCATAGGCGGTATGACATAACTGAAGAATTATCAAGACCATTATGAAAACTGGCGATAGCTGCTAAATGTACAGTGATCGTCGATGCTGAGGCTCCTGCATGTAAAAGAGTAGTCATGTATTGTAGGATCTTTTGAACAGACATAGAGAAAGGGTCTAAGTTCTGATCTTTGTCCCAAATAGAGAACCTAGTCCATTTACTAGAATAAACTTTCCTGGTGGAAGGTTTGTGTGAAGCCAGAAGAATTTCACGAACAGGAGATAGGATGTCAGGCAGCCTGGCAGTCATTGGAAGTGGAGGAACCAAGCTGTGGGCTTGAGACTGTGCAGGTTCGAATGACCCTGAGGATGAGATAACAAGTCTTGGGAATGATCCAGGATCCACGGGCTGTGAATCAGATGAGACCATAGAAACAGAAACCAGACTTGACAGGGCCAGTAGGGGGCAATAATGATCACTTTGTTTCTCAACCTCTGAGCTTTCTGGAAAAATTTTGGAATGGGGAAACTGGGGAAAGGCATACAGAAGACCTGGGGGCTAATCGTGCATTAGTGCATCCCTCGGTAGTTCCCCCTGAGGGGGATCAGGGCAAAGTAGCTTCTGCATTTGTAGTTTGGGGGGAAGCAAACAGGTCACAGCAAGGCTTTCCCCAGCATTGGAAGATCCGATCAGCTGTTACAGGGTTGAGGGACCACTCATGAGACATCAGGATCTTCCTGCTCAGATTGTCCGCAATAAGGTTGGAACTCCCGGGAAGCGGTTGGAAGCTATCGTCCAGTGCCAAATCCTTATGGCTTCCCGACACAGGGGGTAAGACCTGATTCTGCCTTGCTTGTTGATATACTAGACAACTGACATGTTAGTCTGACTGAATTGCAATGGTCCCAGAGGGTAGAGATGCATGAAACTCTTGCAATGCTAAGAGAACTGCCATCAGTTCCAGGACATTTATGTGCAAATTGGCCTCCATGGAGGACCAGGTGCCCTGGACAGTCTTTCCATGGAAATGCCCCCCCACCCTAACAAGGAAGCATCCGTGGTAATCGTGGCGGTGGGCTGGGGAAGACAGAACGGTCGACACCAAAGATTAATTTGTGGCTTCATCCACCATAACATTTCTTCCTTGCAACGGTTTGTAAGACGTATCATGTGGTCGAGTGGGTGAGTTAGCAGCGAACATTGTGCAGAAAGGAGCCACTGTAGGATTCTCATGTGTAGTCTCGCCAGTGGTGCTAACGTAATGGCAGCTGCCATGGAGCCTAAGAGTTGCAGTACAAGACATGTTGGTACATAGGCCTGAGGAAGAAGGTCTTGGATTTGGTGTCTTATTTTCGAAAGCCTGTGAGGGGAATGAGAAGCTTGACAGGATGTTGTGTCGAACACCACCCCAATAAATTCCAATGTCTTCGTTGAGGACATTTGAGATTTGTCATTGTTGATTGTAATCCCGAAGCGGAGAGCAAGACCTTGAGTGTAATAAAGGCTGCAGATTAGGAGATTCCTGGTCGGAGCGGTAAGGAGCCAATCGTCTAGATAGAGAAACACCTGGAATCCTTGTAGTCGAAGATGAGCCACCACAACTGGCATACATTTGGTGAACACTCTGGGGACTGTCAAGAGACCAAATGGCAGTGCCCTGAACTGGTAGTGATTGGCCCCCAGCCAGAAGTGGAGAAACCTCCAGGAGTGGTGATTCATGTTTATGTGGTAGTATGCATCCTGGAGGTCTATAGAGCACATCCAGTTGTCCCTCCCTAGGAAGGGAAGAATGGATTGTACCATGACCATCCAGAATTTTTGAGGTTTGATAAATTTGTTCAATAGGCTGAGATCCAGGATTAGTCTCCAGTCCCCCATCTTTTTTGGCACTAAAAAGAACCTTGAGTAAAACCCGGATCCTGTCTGGTCTGGTGGGACTGGTTGGATGACTCTTTTCCTTAGCATCTTTTCTATTTCTAAGGCTGCTAATTCCCTCTGATTGGGTGGTACATCAGGGATTTGTTTGACAGGTCTGGGAGTTAAATTGAATGGTATTTGGTAGCCTCTGGATATTATTATCTGCACCCAAACATCAGTAGTTATAAGATGCCAGGCTGGTAGATGCAGAGAAAAATGACCCCCGACTGCTTCCAGAGGAAAGCAATCGGGCCGCTGCTCAGGAGCGCTGGTAAGGTCTGCCAGAGACAGAATCTCTAGCGCCCTGGTTATGTGAACCCCCTCTACCCCAAAAGGGGTGTCTTCCATATGACTTGCCCCCTCTGCCTTGGGGGGATTGTTCACCATGAGTGTCACGAAAAGATCTTGGGATTTCTTGAACCACATTTTTCCTCCCTTCTGGTTCCTGGAGTAAGACCTCTGGGGGTTGGAAAAGTTTATGCCCACAGCAGACAAGGTTTTTCCATCTTTCCCATTACATGCAAGTGTATCTCGTACTTTGGGTCCAAAAAGTGCAGATTCATCAACTGGTGCATTGACGAAGGAAGATTTAAAGGGGTCTGCAAAGTCACACAACCGCATCCAAGCATTATATCTCATGACAATGCCTGATGCTATAGCTTGAGTTGCCCCCCAGGTGGTGTGAGATATCAAACGCATTGAGGAGTTTGAGAAGGATTCAAGGGTAGCTAGCTGTGAGGCGACAGTATCACACATCTCATCAGGCAGTACCCCCACCAAAGAGGAAGACATTTCGGAAATTAGGTCTCTTTGGAGGCAAGTAAAGTGTGCCAGATAGTTCAACGACCAAATAGCGAAGGTCACTGAAGCATAGGTCTGCTTCCCTAGTCTGTCCTTGGTCTGGGTCTCCCTGTTTGGAGGATGGACAGTGGAACTATCTTCTGCCAGTTCCCTCTTGGTGGCCACTGCCATGACCATAGAATCAACTGTTAATTGCTTGGACTAGTGGGGCTGGTCTTCAGGTGTAGATAAAATTTTGTCTGGCCTCCGAGGGACAGGTTCTACTTTGTCTGGGGCCTTCCAGGCATGCTGCACAATGAGTTTAACAAGGTTATCTGCTGGTGGAGTCACCCAGGAAGTAGATGGCCAGGCACGGAAGGCCTACAAGAACACAGATTCCTCAGAAGAAGGGTTAGAGGACTTCCTGTCTCCCCGCTGCTTGAGGATTTTGAGAATGTCTCCGAATAAGACGTCATCTGGGGGAGACCATGGGGACCCTTCCCCCTCATCACAGTGTCTTCAGTGATAGAGTCCTCCGGGGAATCAAGATGCTTCCTCTTGTACCATTTCTTCTGGGGTGGCTCCCCAGTGGAATCTTCTGAGGAGGACTCTGGAGAAGGGATTCCCTTCAAAAAGGGTTCTTGTGACTCCCATGCCCGGGATCCCGAAATAGAGGGTTGGGAGAGGTGCATGCTAGGGGGGGTTCCTGATACTGATGTCATTGGTGCTGATTGTGAGCCTTCGGAGTGAAGGACCCTCTCCACCACCTGGACAGCAGGCACACCTGAGGAGGGATGGGAGCCTGGAACCAGGAAGGACAACCTCGGAACCAGGGTCACACCCCACCCTGAAGAGCCCACCTCCAGGTGAGGAGCTCTGAGAGAACTGTAAGTCGTTGGAGCCATGGACATAGACAGCTCCAGCAAGAAAATAGGCACTGGGCTAGGTACCAAGGTATGGACGGTCCAAGCACTGCTCCGAGAAAGCATTTGCTCCACCGGAGCCAATGCAGCAAGGATGGATGGTGCCAACAGGGGAAACACTGCTTCCAGAACTGAGACAGTATGCACCAGAGTGGACATCGGTACTGAGATCTCCGGGATCTGGGTAAAGACAGAAGGAGGATAAACAGGGGAAGATGTAGTAAGAGATTGTAAGCCAAGGGGATGGAAGGTCTAGCTGGAATGGACAATCCCCTAGCTGCCAGAAGCTGGTCCAAAGCCCGCACTAGATCTAATTCAGTAAAACTCTAAAGTAGGCTGCTGAAGGTGAATCAGGTCTTTCAAGAAAGGGGCTAAATCTCTGCCCCATAAAAGGGTTGTAAGTTGGAGAGTATCTTGTCCTTGGCAGGTATTCAAGTTTTGGAGCCAATGGAGCCAAAGAAACTGTCGGCACCATGGCTGAGGATGGTGCTGAAGCAGGTACAGTCATCGGAGCCAATGTCAGATCCAAGGATGTCACCAAAGTCAGTGGTGCTGAGGTTGGAACTGAAATAGGGGTGAATATCATGGATGGCACCGAGGGAGAAGACACAGAGCCTGGTGCTGAAGAGGTCTGCACCAAGGGCTGGTGAAGCATGGAGCCGTCTCGGTTCCGTAACTGATGGAGATGAAGGAACTGAGTGACTCCATTTTTCCTTATTTTTTTTGGTCTTTGGAGGGGGTGAGACCTCCAACCCAGATAGAGCCTCCGAAAAAGGTGTCTTGAGTAAACCTATTAAGATAAGTTTATTTTTACATTCTACTAGTGTATGATTACTAGAACTAGCACAAATGTCACAGTCAATTTTAATATGATCCACGCCCAACAGTAGACGCAATAAGCATGTGTATCCGAGTTAGGCAACTTACGTCCATACTTGTCACACTGTATAAACCCCAACTTAGCATTGTCTGACATAGTAAGGCAACAAGGCTATCCAATAGAAAAAACAAAATAAAGGAGAGACAAAGGTGAGAGAATACCAATGATGGTATTTAACAAATACCACAAGAGGTAAGGAAGGGTCTATCAAAGGCAGGAGAGAGGGACAATATCAATAATGGTAGAAATTAAATTACCAAGGTAAAGGGTAGGAATAGGATTAGGTTATAGGAGACAGTGAGAAAAGACTAACTTGACTAAAAAATAAACAATTTTGAAGAGAAACTGTCTTAAAAATAACAATTTTCTACTTAACTTTGAGAAAGATGGCTAGCACGTCTGATTAGGAATGTGGCAAACAAGATCTGGAGTAACTAGGAGAGGAGCGTTATGGGTAGGTCTTAGCTGAGAGGTTTTGGCTGTCTCGAGCTTGGAAACGGCCATATCGGTTCTGAGGATGGAACAGACGTCCTACTTGTAATGAATAAACAAAGATTTACAACATCAGATAGTATTTTTGAAAAGCAAACAGCAAAAGTTACATACAAAATATTTGCCTGCGAAAGCATTGCCTTCCAATACTGAGATAAGCCATTGTAATATATTAATATACTGTACATTTATGACAACTAGCTTGAAATGTAATCTATGGCTCCTCTACAGGTGGTCAAGGTGAAATTCATTGAACAGAAGAAAAAAAAAAGTCAAACAGCACTGAGACTGTAATGCCCACCACTGGCAACAGTAATCAAGGAGTCTCAATCCTCACCACTAGCACCAGTGGGGACATACATTGGGAAGGATGACAAGTACACACATAGTAAAATACAATTTCCCTTAAGAGCACACAGAGACCATGGCCAGTCTGCGGCTGATTTCTCCCTCTTTCTCCAGATCCCCCAATACATCTCCCCACTGGCACAGCTATAGAGTTGCGATCTCAGCTGAATGGCCAAGCGAAGACCTCCAGCACCCTTGCTGTCCAACCAGTGCTTAGTGTCCCTGCCCAAGTCACTGACACTCACTCTGAGATTTTTTTATACACAAACACACACACACACACACACACACACACACACACACACACACACACACACACACACACCTGGGAAAGGCTGGCACAGGTTTACTAGCTATGCCCTCTTTTGTTCCGACTATAAGGTAGTTATCACTGCCACCAGCCACATCCTTATCACCTACTTTAAGGCCCTTAACAAAGGGTGTCCAATTTTATTGTGTAATGTTACTATTAATCTAAATGTAGTTTGACCAAGAGCAAGGCTATTAGGAGTGGCCCACAGTGTCACCAAATAATTATGCAAGTACTCTCAGAACTTAGATATGTCTCACCAACATCAGCCACAATGAGAGGTTTAAATTTATTTAATAATAAATAATAAAAGAACAAGAAAATACTCTAAATAATCATAGTTACATCAGAGTTCAAAATCACAGGAAATATTTAAAACAACATTGCAGGACAGCCTCAAATAAATAAAGAAAACATCTAAATTATACTTCACTATATTTCTGACTATATCTAAGAGAAATTACTGTGCCCTAGTTAACTTATTTACAGAGCAACAAGCAGATGTGGAGAGTGGATGTTCTAGTCAGGTCAAAGACCAAATACATAATGCTCAGTCAGTTTCTCAGAGAGTTCTTAAATTAATATCCTAAATAGTACTGCTGGGATACTTGCAAAATTACATTTCTTGTCATCTGACTTCAGTTCCCAGGCTTACAGCCATTGATGCAGCGGGTAGCACTTAGCATCTACCTGTGAAAATACTCAGACTTCAGATCTTTTGGCAAATGGTGGAAGTCATAAAATAATTTGCATCCCACCACATTTAAAACAAAAAAACTTCTCTAGTACAGACATTCTGTCTCATGTTAAATGAAACTGAAAGATTACATCATTTTATTATGTGGTTATAAAGTAATTTAAGTTTTCAGCTATTCTTCTAAAATTAATCTCCTGTGTTACAGTTTCCACTGTTAAAATATATACACTTAAACAGTTACAATTGTGTATATACATTTCTGCTCAGTACTTTACAAAATATCTCTTCAGCACGTCTGTACAATATGACATACAGTTCTAATCTGTAACACAAGCATCTTACATGAAGCATGTTGACATTCACAAATGACACATAACCACTTACAAAATTCCAGATAGCTGTGCTGGCAGTATCTCCTTTTGTTGCCTTTCTATATAAATCATATTAATATTCACACATGAGATATAATTATTTACAAAATTCCAGCTAGCTGGGCTGGCAGTATCTCCTTTCATGACAGTGACAATTGCTGTCTCCCATACAAAATCATTGCCGGTGCAATTTCTAAATGTGCACAACCAAGGATTCACTTGTTTTAGAAGATTTCCCCCTTCTTAGAGTTGGTGCAACCATGAAGTTGGTATAACTTTGGAGATGTGGAGTGCAATATGGGGGGGGGGGGCTTGCTCCCTTCCAAAAATGCTGAAATTTAATTTTTTTACCCTTCTATGTTTCATGTATTATTTTTTGTCATTTTGACTCCTTGGCATAGTGGAACCATAATCTAATAATTTAATATTTAATAACTATTCTGAGGAAAAGCTCAAGTGCTATATTTAGATCACTTTACATAGTCTCATAGCTTGCAATGATGGATGACTGGGGAATTTATATGACAAAAATGGTTTTGAATCTGTGACTTCTTGATATATGTAATATAACAATTTCTCCTCCAAATCAATTAAGTTATTAATTGGAAATCTAATGCCAGCGGTGCATTCCAAGGAGAAAAATCTTTGCAAAAATGCTCATGACAGCATGAACTAGCTTTTTAAAGCTGTCTCGCTATATTAAACCCATGAATTTGAAATTATCTAATAAATATTTATAATTATACTTTTCAGGAATAGATAACTTTTGATAATTTTACACTTTGCACAGACACCTTGGAGAATATATTCATTAATACGTAACTGATTAGTGAATTTGTAAGACAAATACTTTTCCCAAATTTTTGACTTATCTGGTAGTTGGATCATTAGAAAAGGATAGGAGCAAATTACATAGAAAACATGGGAACTATGAGAACAATACACACAGAATATCATTTTGAAGGAGGAATAAGGTTTAAGGAAAGGCAGAAATTGAATGAGCCATGTAATTTTCAATTGAGAATGACTGTATAGAAGATTTTATGTGATGTATAATGTTTGCGTATGTCAATATGATTTGCTTTCGTTTATATAATGTATGATTGCCTATGTCATAAATGATAAAGATTTGTTTGTTGTTGTTTAAAAATATATATAGGAAATTAATGGGAAGGTTAATATAAGTGGTTTAAGCCTAAAGATTAAAAAAATCTCTGCAGAAAATGTACTGGATAACATGAACATTCTATAAAGAATAGGATGGACATTCCGTATAGAACAGATGTGAAGAGAATATTATGTTTTGTAAACTGCAAAGGGTCAAAAGACAAGAAACACTAAAACAAGAATGATGCAATCAAAAATTCTTTGAAACTCTTGAGTGTTTTTTTTTTATAATATATAAATGAAAGTACCATCACTTAACACTAACATTTCTGCTTGATGACCTGTTTCAAAGTATATACAAATGAGCTGAAATGAAACTATTTACCACCACCACGGCTCTTCTTTCTCTAATGTCATCAATCTTCATCGGAACAACAACAAACTATCTTCAGCACTCTTTCTAGATCTCGCAAAAGCTTCCAATATGGTCAACCATCAACTACTATAGCAATAACCCACGCCTGGGTGTGGGTAAATCCAGCATTACCCAGACCCAGAAGTGGGTTATTGCTATTATACAATGACATTATTTAAGAAAAAAAAATTACTTTTCTTAAATAATGGCATTGTATAATGCCTCCTTGCTGCCCTTCCGCAGCTGTCTGGTATTCTGCAGTAGTTCTGATGTACTGCGCATGCGTATGCCTACGCAGTACATCAGAGCTGTGGGCAAAAGCAACAGAGAAAGCAACATCTCCGTTGCTTTTTAAAAACTGTTTCGCTATGGCTTTAACATAGTGAGACAGCTTTAAAAAAAGCAACGGAGAACTTCCGTTGCTTTTTTAAAGCTGTCTCGCTATATTAAACCCATTTAACACAGCGAGACAATTTTGAAAAAAGCAACGGAGAAAGCAAGATCTCTGTTGCTTTTTACAAACTGTCTCGGTATGTTAAAGGAGTTTAACATAGCAAGACAGCTTTAAAAAAAGCAAAAGAGAATCCTCGTTGCTTTTTTTAAAGCTGTCTCGCTATGTTAAACTCGTTTAACATAGCGAGATAGTGTGAAGCAATGGAGATCTTGCGTTCTCCGTTGCTGTAAAAAAAGAGTTATAGTAATGGAAAAATCCGGGCGACCAGACCTTTTTCCATTACTATAACTCTGATTTACAACGTGCACGCTGACCAATCAGCGTGCACATTTTTGAATATTAATGGGGGGGTCGTTGTATAATGCTCAGTACCCTACATACCATCAGTTTAGACCAACACGCAATACAGTGGTTTCACTCATACCTAAACAGTAGACAGCATGCTGTCTTATGGCAGAGCAAGCTGTCATCCCAACATCCTCTAACCCTAGATGTCCCACAAGGGTCCATACTAGGTCCCCTTCTTTTCTCTATCTTTATCAATGATCTGCACACTACCATCCCAGGAGCTGCCTGCATCCAATATGCAGATGACTCAATGCTAATATGCTCCGCCTCCTCTCCTACACAACTTCTAACCCTCACCCAGACCACTTTCAGCACGGTAGAAACATGGCTAGCTAATCACCGCCTGCTTCTAAATCCTAACAAAACCAAGCTACTATTTTTATCCTAACAGTATAATTTTTCCTTTCAACATCAAATCTAGCAATGACACCATTATCTCCCCTGATGACCATATAATGCTTCTAGGAGTAATAATAGACAACAACCTTAAATTTGGCAAACATGTCAATCACACTATTAAGTCCGTCAACACAAAACATGGCCCCCTGTACAGAGCCAAAGCTTTCCTCACCCCCCTACCTAGGGTAGCTATTGCAAGATCACACCTCCTCTCTCCCCTTATGTATGCTTCCCCTGTACTCACCAACCTATCCAAAACTGATCTCAACAAATTATCAGGATGTTACAATCATATACTGGCATGGCTTTTAGGACCCACCATTGCCAGAACCTCAAAGCACTGGGATGGCTGGAGTATCCTACCCTTCTAGAGTTCAACCAGCTTATAGTAGTGCATAAAACACTCCATCAACTTGATAACACCCCTGCCCTCAAAAATATTCTCACCCATCATACTGCCCCCAGGCCATTACGCTCAGCTGATGAACTAATGATACTGACCCAAAAATCCAGCAACTCTGCAGGCGATGCTATATTTGCCAACTGAACTGGTAAAATCTGGAATCTACTGCCTATCACCATTACCAAGGCAACCTCACTACCCCTATTTAAAAGATAACTCAAAAAATACCTCACATCTCATTGGCTGTGCTCTTGTTCTAAACCTGACTAACAACTTCACTAATACATGCCTAGCTACCCAACCTGCTGTTTAGCCAAGTATCTATGCCTCATAGCATTTGAATGTCTAAGCATTGTGAATTATGAGATCTGATTGCATTCTATGTTCATATTTTCTAATATGTCTTTGCCAATCAGATGTAATGTCTGCACATTGTGTATATTGATATCTGCCTGTATTCTTTGTCTATATTTTTCTAAACATGTCTGCCTAAGTTTATCACTCAGTGATGTACTGTCTCTCTTTTTTGGTATGTGGAGCTTTACTCCTCGAGCCTCCACTGAAAATGGACATATATCCAGTCGGACTATCCCGGTCAACAAATGTAAAATAAATAAATAAACTACATAACCAATCAAGTCATGTATGCAAGAACCATACTGCTTGACCTCTTAACACAAGAAATCTGGACAAAGTCTAACATAATTGGGAAACAAAGGCCCAAAAATAGGGACAGATTTTACATATTGTTCTTATGCACTTAAAAGTGCTAGAATAACAGGTTTTATAGTAACTGTGAAGATTGGGGAAGATGGGTGAAGGCTGCCAGCCTAGCCAAGTGGAATTTGATACATAATTCTGACATTAGTAAATATAAATGTAAAATACAGGCTTGTTTCTTAAATGAAAGAAAACACTGTAAAATGTGAACTTCAAGATTGTAGCAACATTGCCATCTGCTGGAAGGAAAACTAAGCCAAGCATTTCAAATGTTCTTTGAAATTAAAATAATGTTTTGTATGTTCTTTGATCTCCAGATCTTGGAGACATTTGGTCTGGGCTATCACATTCTTTCTGTTGTTTTAACTTAAGGAATAATTACTAGAGTGTACATGTGAAAGGTCTTTTACTGTTGTAGTTACCTGAGCAGGTGTTAGCTTGCTAAATAATGTAGCCTGTTGGCCTGGGAACTCCAGACTAACTGTCAAAATGATGTAATGTATATACTGGGAAAACCTAAGTATCAAAAGGATGTAATCTGGGAGGGCCCATCAGAAATGTGTTAGTGATTTTAAAAACTATTGCTCAGAGAGAGACTGGAAGAATTTTTGTCTTGATATTCAACTCAGCACTGCCTTGCTCTATGTAAGTAAGTTACTTTAAAAATATGTTTTCTTGTAGAAATAGCTAGAACTATAAAGATTAGCCTAAGTGTTTTTTGTTATGTCAGAACTGTACTACTGATTTGTTTTAAGTTTCTATGTGATCTCTGAACTCTTGAAATAGCACTGTGGTGTAGTAGTATTGTCTTGTGTTTTTAGTATTTATTATTAAATATTTTTAAACCCTTCTCAACTGTGGCTGGTTTGTGTAGGGATAAGTTACTCTAGAGTACAATGCATATTTATAGAGTTTACTGTCTAAGCCACTCCTATAGCTTTAGCCCTCGGCTATACTACCAATTGGATAATAATATTTCACAGTAATAACTGGACACCCTTTTAAGGGCCTTTGGGTAGCTGATAATTATTAGCTGGTGGTGGCAGTAATTACTACTGTATAGTCTGGGTAAAGGGGCACAGCTGGAGAATCTGTGTCAGCCTTTCCCAGGAGTGTCTGTGAAGTTGTATAAATACTTATCCCAAAGTGTGTGTGTGTGTGTGTGTGTGTGTGTGTGTGTGTGTGTGTCAGCTACTTGGGCAGGGACACAAAGCACTGGTTGGACAGAAAGGGTACTGGAGGTTAGCTTGCCAGCTAGGCTGTGATCTGGTCCCTATAGCTGTGCCAGTGGGGAGTCTTATTGGGGACCTGGGGAGCAAGGGAGCAACCGGCCCCAGACTGTGATCTCTATGTGCACTTAAGGGAAATTGTACTTTACTGTGTGTATTTGTTATCCTTTCCTCTTATATGAGATGCCCTCTCTGGTGCAGTGGTGAGGATTGAGGCTCCTTGATTGCTGGACTAGGGCATGGCCGTCACAGTAACATGCAGTTTTTGAAGGATATAAAGTCATAAACTCGAATGGATGTCATTATTTAGTGACTTCATTCCTCAGTAATTTGCCAGAAAACCTCAAATTGTATGAGGAACAGATCAAACATATGAGGCCAAAATCTGGACATTCTGTGAAAATATGGACACTTGAGAGGTATGGCAAGAACTACTGAATGTACTTAAGAACATGTGGTTACCTAATGGATATCTATGATAAGATGGCTCAGGCACGCATTTAATTTAGCATTGTGATAATAAATGTATATGCTTTACATAAACCTCTCATTAAAGCTTAATCACATCCTTATATAGAATATTGCTGTGTAGTTACACGCATGAAGAGAGGTTTGATTGAGGGAAAATGTAGTGAATACTGCAAATTTTCAAAAATAGAAAGAGATGAAGAGAAAGTCAATGTTTGTGGGTAGTGCTGTGGTGACATGCGGAAAAATCATGAAAGCAAGTAATTAAGCAATAACTGAGGAGTGGATGTGGGTATATTGAGCATTTAACCACTATTGACATGGTTTGATCACAAGGGTTAAGCCTGTGTGACTAAAGAAAAAGCCATCCATGGTTAAATCTTCATATACTCACACCCATGAGTTGTTTATTGCTTTTATACAATGATGTTATTTAAGAAAAAGATTGCTTACTTTTCTTAAATGTCTTTGTATAACGGTGCCATAGTGTTCCTCCATGCTGTTTCCTCATTCTTCCGTTTTTGTTGGTGTACTGCACATGCGTAAGGAGACTTAACATTCCCATGCTTGCACAGTATATTAATGCTGTTAAAAACAAGCAGCGGAGGAAGGAAGCTTTCCATTGCTTTTTTTAATATAAATTCTAGACAGTTTAGTGGTATGAGAGAGACAGGCAAAAATACAAGGAAAATGAGGTATGTTTCTTTAGTTTTGCAGAATGTACTTGATTTTCCTTGTCATTGCTCTGCCCTCCTTATGTACCATTCAACCTCTTGGCTCATGAAAAGTCACAAATCATTAAATAATGGGGACAAAGGCCCCAAAATAGGGACCGATTGTAAACGTTGCTCTTATAAACTTAGAAAACTGCTAGAATAACAGGGTTTAAGCTATTGTGCATTGCCTAAAATATATAAATTCTGAAACTGAAATCTGTGTCATTATTTAGAGACTTTATTCCCCAGTGCTTTGTCAGAAAACCACAAATTTTATGAGGGACAGACCAAAAATATGAGGCAAAATCCTGGACATTCTGTGAAAATCTGGAGAGTTGAGACCTATACCTCCATAGCATATGCTAATAGAAGAAAGTCTGGTCACACTTTAGTGACCAGAATTTTTTCTATTGGTATATGCTCGATTTACAATGTGCACGCTGGTTAGGCTGATCAATCAGCATGCATGTTTTTGATTACTAATGAGCTATTATTGTATAATTATAATTATTCAATGCATGCTATTTAGAATTTCAAAACATGCATGCTGACTGGAGAATGGAGAAAACAGCCAGCGTGCATTGAAAAATTGAACATTCTCAATACAAAACAAGTACCAGCATTTCTGCAGTATCTGGGATGTAATACCAGTACAGGTGAAATGCCAGAAATGTTTACTACACTTTCTGTAACTATGTTGCTATAGAGTTGCCAACATGTACTACTGTTTTTTTTTACAACTTTTTAAAACATAATTAAAGAAAGAGCAGACACTGGATATTTGTAATTATATCAGTATTTTTTCCAGGTACTAGTCATATGTGCTCCATTGCTAAAGTGAAATATACGGATTGTTTTTGCTGTCACTTCCTCCTCCATTCATGCATTTCATCTCTGGAACCATTGGGCAGCTACAGAGATCATGTCCATATATTTCTGTATGAAATCATAAAGGCACTTGAACAGGCCCTTCTTCTGCAGGTTTACAGAAAATATCATATAGCAGATAGCCAGATGGAGTAGACTACACTCCTAAGTGCAGTGGCTTGGAAAGAAAATGCAGGTATGAACAATGTCTGTGTGTGCTGGTCAGAACTTATCTCAGATAGCACTGAGGGGCAGACAATCACCTGAAAAAACAGGCTTTTCACAGAAGGCACAAATATGGGCTCCTGACTACCTGAAGAAAAAGAAAATGGACAGACGTATATAATTTAGCACATGTGCAGTTCATACCCATGATGCCCCAGACTAACAGGAATTTGCAGAAGAGAACTAAAGTCCATTTATACAATGACATTATTGAGAAAAGGTAATATTTTTTCTTAACTGATGTCATTGTATAATAGCAATAATCTCCTCCTATATGTGGGTAACATATGATTTCTCCACAGATGGCTCAGACCTCATGATCAAACCGCACCAGCCATGGGTAAATCTTGCATTACCCACACCCAGTCATGGATTATTGCTAAATTATTTTCCTAGAATGTTTGAAAGGTTAATATAAGTATTTCACTTTGTTAGGGGAGCCTAATTATTATGAAAGGACTGATAGTAAAAGTGAAAAGCTAATCTGAAATCTCTTTGGCAAGATTGTTTGACAAGTATTTAATTTAACACAATACTAATAGATATATATATTTTGGACAGCCCTTTCCTCAAAATATAATTCAATTCTTTATTTGCTGTATCATAAAAAGTTTACCACTTATGAGAGATAAGCTATTATTATTTTTTTTTTGGGGGGGTGGACCGAAGCATAGCTTGGGAAGGGCAAAGGGCACAGCTGCCCCAGGTGCAGGGTATTATAGGGTATGATCATGAGTTCTGAGAACATTTTTCTCTTTCTTTATGCTTTATTTATTTCTTTGTTGACAGTGTTAGTAAGTTTAGACCTGCAGCAATATTTAAACTACTATGGGAAGTTTGGCCAAGGCACTGAGGAAATACCCTTAGTCTGTGATGTTTTTTTTTTTTTTTTAATTTTGTGTTAAATAAAGCACCCATACTCTTTCTTGATAGATACTGTGGGATCTTTTCCAGCCACCTAAGCTACCACCAACTCATGCAGGTAGGAACTCGGTTTAATGTCTCATCCAAAAGATGACA